>NC_141269.1:10640000-10647500 GCF_054856545.1 Hippocampus guttulatus | reverse complement strand
TGGAACTAAACTCGTTTTGAAAACTGTAGTTGCGAGAGCAGTCGGAAAAGTCGCAAGTGAGCAAATCGCTACAATGACAACATTGAGGATGTTTTTATCAACTATCTCCTCTCTGTTTGAAGCCAGGTTCTATGTGAAAGCTGCGCATGTTAGCGACAATGGCTAAATATCGAATTTGGTGGAGTTCCTTTTCATTTAGGTTGGAAAGTGTTTTTAAAAATAAATAAATAACTGTCACGGACGTGCGCATGGTACTTTTGTTGAATTGTGGGTAGGATTATGAGAAGTCCTTTTGTAGTATTTCTCTGGACCCAAAAAGTTTGCGAAACCCTCAACGTCGTTCCCTATAAATGGTCGCTTCCTATTCCCTTTGACCTGTAGAGGGAGACACCGACACAAGTGCACTTCCTTTGTCACCTGTAGCTTAACATGAAAGAGTTGCACCAGTTGTTGGCACACAAGGCGACGTGGACGACAGAGCAGCCCAGCTGACTTGCGCTTCAATGAGTTGCGCTGAACTTTCTTGCGTGTGTTGATATGACTTGATCCCCTTCTATCTGCTTTTTTGTCTCACGCTCTTCATTGATTCTGTCTTCTGTCCTTGCACATTTCTCGCCCTTGTCTTTAGCTCAACACGCACACACGCACACACACACACACACACACGCACACACACACAAGACTCACATGTGCATGAGCAAACACACACAGCTCACAGCTCACAGTCCACAAATTCGCACATACACTCACACACTCATTTACACACACAGGCACACACCTCCCCCACTCTGGCCCACATGCGCATGCACACACACACACACACACGCACTAACTCAGTGACACACACATACACACATACGCAGGCACATACCCTCCCTTTCAGGCTTACAGGCACGCAAACACGCGTGCGCACACACGCACACAAATATCCTCTCTCTCTCTCTCTCTCTCTCTCTCTCTCTCTCTCTCTCTCTCTCTCTCTCGCCAAGCCTGCATGCACGCACACACACCCTCCCCCTTCACTAAAGCTCACAAACACACACACACACACACACACACGCACATGCCCTCTCCCTCTCTCTCTCTCTCTCTCAAATAACCAAACCCACAGTCTCATGTTCCATCTCTGACACACACACACACACACACACACACACACACACACACACACCCCTTTTCCTCACAAACACACAATGGCGAGCATATACACTTTCTGAGATGCACAAATAGCTGCTGTGATAAATTGTGTGGTCATGTTCATTAATGCACATTATTCATTCTCCTCTCCCACACACAAACTCATACGACACGGACATGCACGCACATATATAGAGAGTCACTCACACGCAACCTATTCATACATGCTTGCTACACATATGTCCAGATTAAACAAACAGACACAAACTCACTCTGCAAGGTTCATGTACACTTTGCTCAAACACACGCACACACACACGCACACACACATATCGTCAATAATAAAACAGCAAAACACATACACGGACACACACACACTCAAAACCACCGTCATTCTTACATATACCACACCACCCACACACAAGTGTTCACAAACACACGATTTTTGCTTGGAGCATGGTTACACATACACACACACACACACACAAACAGTGTCCTTCCCTCTTTCATAAACAAAGTAGGAGCATAAACATTCTCCTTCCCTCCATATGACAAACACACACACAAACACACACACACACTGTCCTTATCGAGGAGACACACAAACCTTCTGCCCCACTCACCCCTCACTCACACACACGCACGCACGCACACACACACACACACACACACACACACACACACACACACACACACACACACACACACACACCTAGCTTTCTTCCTGACTGCAGAACAAACACATGCACACACACAAGCGGAACAAATACACATTAACAGAGAAAATATACACACACAAACACACACACAGCATATGCACTAGCTACCAAGCCCTCTTTTTCACTTTCCGAGACACAAACACACACACACAAGCTCACACTCCCCTTCAAAAGCTTACACGCACACAAGACACACATGCACCCGGGCGGGCATGCGCATGCGCATGCACATGCACATGCACATGCACACACACACACACACACACACACACACACACACACACAAACACTCTCTCACTCTCACACATGCACTGCGTCACACACCCTCCCTTCTCTTTTCCTCTTAAACACATACACACACTGTACACTGGCTGCAACACAAACCCTCCATCTTCTCTTGAAGACACACACAAGCGCGCACATGCGCACATACACATGCTCTGCTTTTGTGTGTGCATCACAAAAACATACTCTCCACCATAAGTTGAAGCCAAGTGCACACTCCTCAGCACTTTTACGTTGCTTGATGCTGAATGAACACACACGTAACAGGTACACATGAGACAGAAATCATACAACTGATTATTGTCCCTTCTGATTATACCACAAACAGTGCCTTAAAGTCACACACATACACCTCTCAGTTACTCTCACTCTTTCACTCAACACACACACACACACACACACCCTCCCCCACTTTTCTAACACACATGTACGTGCAAACACACTCCTCCCTCCCCTTCCTTGTGCCTCTAACACACTTCCCCTCTATCTCGCTTACCCTCTCTCTCTCAAACACACACACACGCACACAGTATTATGCACAAACACACACTATATATTCTCCCTCTCACACACATGCACACACACGTCCTTCACATCACATGTCTCACCTATAGCGCCCCCCCCCCACACACACGCAGTCATTTGCAAACATGAAATTACACTCGCTAAACACACACACACACGCACACACACAATCCTAGCTCTTTGTCACACACTCCTTGCACACTGCTTCCCCCCACCTCCCTCCCCCTCTTGCTCTCTCACTTAGACACACACACACACACACACACACACTCACACACACACACGCATACACATACTCGTGTCTGTCTCTGTCACGCACACACTCACTCCCCCTCCCATCCCTTGCACACTCCCTCCTCCTTCCTCTGCTCTCGCACACACATCTATGCAGCAACACACACACACACACACACACACACACACACACACACGCAGACACACTGCCCTCCCCTCCTCCTTCTCTCCCTCCCTCCCTCTCTCTGTCTCTCTCTCTCTCTCTCTCTCTCTCTCTCTCTCACACTCACACACACATACAAAACACACGTTTCCATTACTTGAGAGGACATCACATTGACTTGCATTTGTTTCTTGGCAAGCAGTCATTTCTGACTTGACCTTTGACCTTGCCCACCCTTAACACATTTTCTACACTTTCAGATATCTTCATTGCCGTTGTCATGGCAACTTGCTCCTGAACCCCAAAAGGCAGATGAGGCCCCATAAGATGTGATGTGTAAACAGATTAATGTCCCCATAACATTGTGATAACCACACACTCTTGTGCTTTTACACATACACACACACACACACACACTCGCGCACACACAGGCACAGCCACGCACGCACGCACAGAGCTGCTCCTTTCTCTCTCACGCTTTCCCCCTCCCTTCTGTGTGTGTCCTCTCCGACTCACACACAAGCACATTACACACACACACACACACAAACACACACCCACAAATGTGAGCACGCACTTCCGCACGCACGCTAACACGCGCACACACACACACAATTAGGCACGCACACACACGCTCACACAAACAGTAACAACAAGCATTTCTCTAACTTTTGCTTTTATAAAGGTTACTTCCACAATGTTTATTGACACAGGACGTAAAACACTGCCATAATCCGACTTTAAACTGGTAAAAGTAACACACATTAAGAGGCACATGTTACCTGTTTTGGGAGGACTCTTTGCGTGTTAAGTTCACTGTCTAGTCACGCACGCGCGAACGAGCGCTTCCGCGCTAATGTAAGTCGTTAGAAAGGAACATGACACAAAAAAAGCGACTTTCTCATTTATTACGTGCGACCACAACAAGTCATACATGTTTACAACTTGTTGTCATAAAGGGGACAGTTTCCCTCGTACACGCGCATTACACACCCACACCGCGTCTCGCTGTCATTGGAGAACTGTCTGAAATGATTGGACCCTTGTTTTGGCCCGAACGAGGACGGTTAAACAGCCGACTTACCCCCGCAGCGGTGCTGCCGTTTTGACGCCGTCTCCGTCTCTGTTATGAGCGTGTGTCTCCCTGTACTCGTGTGGCGACCGCTCAGTCTCCGCCATGTCCGCCGCTCAGCCTCTCTCGCCAGAGTCGCCGCTCTTCAGCCGCTCAACGAGCTCTCACCAAGGTTATTACAGACGATTCCACTCCGGCAGAGCGTTGGGGGTGCCTCAAGGCCGATGACCAGGGCAAAGAGTATTCGTTTAACGATAGTCACACTGTTCAATCTGCCATAACCCAGCTAGTGAATTTTTATATAAAACTACCACTTAAAACAGCACTTTACTGAAGCAAAGAAAGAAGTCGTATATTGCATACGAGGGTCCTCGTCATCCCCCATGACGGAATGGACGCGTCCACAAAGCTGCCGAGGGGAGGGGAGAGCGCACAGCATCTTCGTCGAGTGATTCGCCAGTATACTTTTCAATGAATCGTCACAATAAAATGATGCAAACAGATAAACAGTCCACCTACAAGTGTAAAAGCAAAGAGCAACACGTATTTCCTTGTTTTTTTGTCTAGATTATAACATAGAACGTTCGTTTAATCAACATATGATTTGGGTCTAAATAGTCATTAATGCTTGAAATACCTCTTCAATGTTTCTTCAAATCCATTTACACTCCAGTTTGGATCGATTCAAATGATTGGGGTTGAACATGAAGTTAAAATATCGCTGTCTGTTCGAGGCACATAATAATATTGTATTATACTGTATTTGGTTATGTTCATGTGGACGTGCTATACAGTATTCTTTGTAAATTATGATTGTTGTCGTTGTTGTCATTATAAGTCACTGATGGTCTAGTGCAGTGGTTCTTAACCTTGTTTGACGTACCGAACCCAACCAATTCATATGCACATTCACCGTGCCCTTCAGTAGCGAAAAATAAAAATGTTTTTTTTTACAAATTCAAGACATTCAAGAAACACATTTATTAAAAACAAATACAAGTAAATAAAATTACATGGCATAAGTATAGGTTTTTTTAAATTGTGTGACGTACTATCACGGCAGTCACATGATGACTACTCGGCAAACTACATTTCCCGCAGTCCAATCAGTGATTGGACAAGCAATGTGATCATCTGCAGCCAGCGATGGCCAAACAGGTGTCATAAATAGTTGACATCTTGAGTCAGCTGTGTCTTAACCTCCATGGCAGAGGCTCAGTCGAACCCCTGAAACCGATTCACCGAACCCCGGTTAAGAACCACTAGATTCTACTGGTCCATTAGCCTCACTTTGCTGCAGGTAGTGGGGGTCAGTTCCCATTTCGTGACGGTGTGAATGTGAGAGTAAATGGATATTTGTCACAATACTGTGTACAGTATATGTAAGGAAGTTTGGGATCAATTCACTTTTGCTATAGACTGAAAACATTTGGGTTTGATATCAGATGGTGAATATTCAAGATGAATATGTGACAAGATATCAACAGTTCAGTTTGTAGGCCTCAGTGGGCGAAACTACGAAAGCAAACACCAAACCCCCACCCCTGCGGGGAATTACCTTCAGAAGTGGAATATGCACCGGCAATAACCTTTCGAACCGTAAAATTGTACAAATATTTTGCCACTATACTTGAGTAAAAATTGGATGCACCTGTACTTTACTTCATTATTTCTTGTCAAGTCAAGTACAACTTTATTGTCAAATGTGCTGTATGTGCAACACATTTGCAACATACAGCACAGATGAAATTTCTTCCCTCTTAAACAGAAAACAGACAACAAGAGGAGCCGCTGCGGGTGCCCGCGCCGCTATCAAAAGAACACTTAACATAAAATGACAAAATAATACAACAAAACACATAAAACAGACAGGCGTGCCATCTGAACCACTTTTCCTCCATTCACTTTGTTGTTTGAAGCAGTAATAGACGAAAGAGGAGTGAATCAAAAGTGTCCATTTAACCAGTGGATCAAAGACGGCATGCTGAAATGTGCACACGTCTGCTACAAGCTAAGCTTGAAACCAACAAGAAGCTGTAGCATCCATTAATGAAATAGAGATTGACTCTCTTCTCCTGTCCCATGTAAATCCGCTTCAATTCCAAGCCGCGACTCCCAGTTCCACATACGCATCGGTGCTCTGCGCTGACGCTCCTTTTCTTCTGATCGTCGGCTCCTCAAGCCATGCATCCATCTAGCCGCAGACTGTCCATCAGCACCGACCTTTTCGCTGAACAAAGCGGGACTGTGAAAATGCTGCCTATTTCAGGCGCAAGACACAAGCACCCCAGAGCTGTCCAGCAACGACAGTGAAATGGCGCCGACATTCCTCATTGTAACTTTCACTTTAACTCCACTCCAATTCCGAAATAAAATATTCTTTTACGCCAATACATTCGCCCAAACCATTTTATACTCATTACTATAAAATACAATCAGAGGAAATTGTTAGTTGCCATCAAGCCTGAACCTTGAAGCACAAAGCGAAATAATAGTCCTGCCTGTACTGATGTAATACTGTATAGGGATACCAGTGGGGGGTCATGAAAATGAGATGCAGGTAATCAGGAAGTCACACCGGTGGTGTGTGTGTAGGGGGCGGGGGGGTAGTTGGGTGGATATGTATGTGTGTGTGTGTGTGTGTGTGTGTGTGTGTCTGCCACTCCTTCCGGCTTGAGGCTAACAGAAGGCAGTGTCACATGACAGCAAGGTTAACATCGCGGATAGCCAATACAGAGTGATGTTTAGTAGTTAAAGATCTTAACTATTAAACATCACTGAAGTGAGATGAATAACTTAAAATACAATTTCAATTATGAGAACAAATTGTAACTGCTCACTGAAGGGGTTCACAAAGGGCCGCGAATTATCAGGGTGGACGGCGGGCCTCGAGCACCCACTACACAAGGTAATCAAAACCACAGCCAGTTCAACCACTTGGAATGCCCCATGTATTAAATTAAAAAATTGTGTGCTGTGTAACATGTCAAATTGGTAGATCATGGAAGACAGCTCAGCTAATGAAAGAAATATTTTGAGAGCTGTAAATAAAAACATGAAAACAACTTGGGCCTACTTCACACTGAGTGACACGGCTGAAACCGACTGAACTGGCATGTAGCGCATGAGGTTCAGCGACAAGTTTTGCTGGAATTCAAAATTTGAATGGCGTCACAAACATCCATTCGTTCATTTTTTACGATAATACTCAACTATACCTGCATTTTCAATGACATATGCTCCCGTGGCTGGAAAGCAAAGTGTGGAGAGTCTGTTAGTGAAATACTGTAACACAAATGCAGTCAGTGAGTGGCGATTGATTATTGCCAACAGCCTCTAAAAATATCCTCACTCTCTTCATGGTT
>NC_141269.1:10500000-10635000 GCF_054856545.1 Hippocampus guttulatus | reverse complement strand
GTATCCGCTAGGGCACACTGTTTTGACCAGAGAAGAAGACAACAGCAGCCTCAGTCCGTCACTGAGACAGACCCATGACAGCAGACGCTATCAATAGCACTCTCACATTTACACATTTAATAGCACTCTCCTTAGTTTGTAAGGTGTAGGCAGGGATTACATTTAGATTTTATATGCACGTGTAAATGGTTTAAAACTTCCTTTCTTTATAAATCTTGTTTAATCATAAAGTGCTTTACTATATTTTTCAATACCAATTACTTGTTAAAGTTTGTACAATCAATGGGATCAGTTGCAATGCACATATGTGAATGATAAAAGTAAATTGCACATTTGTTGAAAGAAATGTAAGGTGCTTCATGAAATGTTTTGTAAAAAATACGTTCATTAAATTTCAACATTTTCCAAATGTTCTTGTGCTTCTTTATACCAAAACAAAGGAAAGACATGTTGTTTTGGTTGTTTAAAGGTAAGTATGGTATCATTTTAATGGTCCGGCCCACTTGACATCTACCGAGGCCGTATGTGGCGCATCATGTGAAATGAGTTTGACACCAGTGATGTATATAAAGGCGTTTTTAGCCGAAAAAAACGACAATGTATAGTAAGGCGTTTTTAGCCGAAAACCCCCCCGACCATGTATAGTAAGGTGTTTTTAGCCAAAAAAAACGACCATGTATAGTAAGGCGTTTTTAGCCCCAAAAAAACGGCCATGTATAGTAAGGCGTTTTTAGCCGAGAACAACGACCATGTATAGAAAGGCGTTTTTAGCTGGAAAAAAAAAAACGACCATGTATAGTAAGGCGTTTTTAGCCGAAAAAAACGACGATGTCTATTAAGGTGTTTTTGGCCGAAAAAAACCCGCCCATGTATAGTCAGGCGTTTTTAGCCGAAAAAAACAACCATGTATAGCACAGAGTTTTTGGCCCAAAAAAAAACGACCATGTATAGTTAGGCGTTTTTAGCCGAAATAAACGACCATGTATAGTAAGGCATTTTTAGCCCAAAAAAACCCTGACCATGTATAGTCAGGTGTTTTTAGCCCCAAAAAAAACCGACCATGTATAGTAAGGCGTTTTTAGCCCCAAAAAAAACCGACCATGTATAGTAAGGCGTTTTTAGCCGAGAAAAACAACCATGTATAGAAAGGCGTTTTTAGCTGAAAAAAAAAGCGACGATGTATAGTAAGGCGTTTTTAGACGATAAAAAAAACCAAACATGTATCTAGAAAGGCATTTTTCGCCGAAAAAACCCCAACCATGTGTAGTAATCCGTTTTTAGACAAAAAAAAAACGACCATGTATAGTAAGGCGTTTTTAGCCGAAAAAAAATGACCATGTATATATAGTAAGGCGTTTTTCGCCGAAAAAAAAACGACCATGTATAATAAGGCGTTTTCAGCCGAAAAAAACGACCATGTAGAGTAAGGCATTTTTAGCCCCAAAACAACGACCATGTATATATAATAAGGCATTTTTGGCCTAAAAAAAACGACCAGGTATAGTAAGGCATTTTTAGCCCCAAAAAAACGACCATGTATAGTAAGGCATTTTTGGCCGAAAAAAACCCGACCATGTACGTAAAGCCGTTTTTAGCCGAAAAAAACGACCATGTATAAAAGGCGTTTTTAGCCGAAATAAACGACAATCTATAGTAAGGCGTTTTTAGCCGAGAAAAACGACCATGAAATGAAAGGCGTTTTTAGCTGAAAAAAAAAAAGCGACCATGTATAGTAAGGCGTTTTTAGCCGAAATTAGCTCTTTTCTCTTTCTATACATCACTGGTGTCAAACTCATTTCACATGATGCGCCACATGCGCCACATTGGGTGCCAAAGTTTGGCACCCAATGACAACGACCCTTCCACTTGAATTGTTAGAAATGTCCTGTTGTGATTGACATGGTAAGCTGACATAACCCCTTTCTCGAAGATCGAAGCCAAGAAAGCTGCACAAGAGCAAGAAATGACAACACAGAGAGAATTAAGAGTATCATGACTTTTATTGGGTTGTGTTGATCTTTTTTTTCTAATAAAAAAAAAAAAAAAGGTGTTTTATGCTGTCATTTATACATTTGTGTGTAATGCTGGGCTGGCTCCGTGGCCCACTGGTTAGTGCGTTGGAGTGCGAACGCAGAGGTCAAAGGTTCAAATCCAGGTCCGGCCTGTTGCGCTTGCGTGGTCTCTTCTTGCTGGCATGGGTGTTGTCTGTCCACCCTCCCATCCATTTTCTCATCACCTTGTCCTCACAAGGGTGGGGGGGGCGGGGCGGGCGTACTGGAGCCTCCTCGGGCCATCGGTAGAGGGGAGGGGGCTCCCTCACCCGGCTGACAGCCAATCAAGAAAACCATTTGCACCGGGTTTTTTCGGCTAAAAACACCTTCCTATACATGGACGTTTTTTTTCGGCCAAAATTGCCTTACTATGTACATGGTAGTTTTTTTCGGCTAAAAACGCCTGACTATACATGGTCGATTTTTCAGCTAAAAACGCCTTACGTTTTTAGCTGAAATACATACATGGTCATTTTTTCAGCTAAAAACGCCTTACTATACATGGTCATTTTTTTTGGGCTAAAAATGCCTTACTATACATGGTCGTTTATTTCGGCTAAAAACGCCTAACTATACATGGTCGTATTTTTTTGGCCAAAAACTCCGTGCTATACATGGTTGTTTTTTTCGGCTAAAAACGCCTGACTATACATGGTCGATTTTTCAGCTAAAAACGCCTTACGATATACATGGTCATTTTTTCGGCTAAAAACGCCTTACGATACATGGTCATTTTTTTTGGGCCAAAAACGCAGTGATATACATGGTCGTTTTCTTCGGCTAAAAACGGCTTAGTATACACAGTCATTTTTTTATGCTAAAAATGCCTTACTATACATGGTCATTTTTTTTCGGCCAAAAATGCCTTACGATACATGGTCGTTTTTGGGGGCTAAAAATGCCTTACTATACATGGTCGTTTTTTTTCGGCCAAAAATGCCTTACTATACATAGTCGTTTTTGACGCTAAAAATTCCTTACTATACATGGTCATTTTTTTCGGCTAAAAACGCCTTACTATACCTGGTCGTTTTTTTGGGGCTAAAAATGCCTTACTATACATGGTCGTTTTTTTCGGCTAAAAACGCCTTACTTTATACATGGTCGTTTTTTTCGGCTAAAAACGGCTTTACATACATGGTCGTTTTTTTTTCGGCTAAAAACGCCTTACTATACATGCTTGTTTTTTCGGCTAAAAAACGCCTTATTATACATAGTCGTTTTTGACGCTAAAAACGCCTTACTATACATGGTCGTTTTTTTGCGGCTAAAAATGCCTTACTATACATGGTCGGTTTTTTCGGCTAAAAACACCTTACGATACATGGTCGTTTTTTGGGGGCTAAAAATGCCTTACTATACATGGTCGTTTTTTTTCGGCCAAAAATGCCTTACTATACATAGTCGTTTTTGACGCTAAAAATTCCTTACTATACATGGTCATTTTTTTTGGCTAAAAACGCCTTACTATACCTGGTCGTTTTTTTGGGGCTAAAAATGCCTTAGTATACATGGTCGTTTTTTTTCGGCTAAAAACGCCTTACTATACATGCTTGTTTTTTTCGGCTAAAAAACGCCTTATTATACATAGTCGTTTTTGACACTAAAAACGCCTTACTATACATGGTCGTTTTTTTGCGGCTAAAAATGCCTTACTATACATGGTCGTTTTTTTGCGGCTAAAAACGGCTTACTATACATGGTCGGTTTTTATCGGCCAAAAATGCCACACTATACATGGTCGTTTTTTTTGGCTAAAAATGCCTTACTATACATGGTCGTTTTTTTCGGCCAGAAATGCCTTACTATACATAGTGGGTTTTTTTCGGCCAAAAATGCCTTACTATACATGGTCGTTTTTTTTCGGCTAAAAACGTCTTACTATACATGGTCATTTTTTTTAGGCCAAAAATGCCTTAATATACATGGTCGTTTTTTTTCGGCTAAAAACGCCTTACTACACGTGGTCATGATTTTTGGCTAAAAACGGCTGACTATATACATGGTCGTTTTTTTCGGCTAAAAACGCCTTACTATATACTTTACATGGTCATCTTTTTCGGCTATAAACGCCTTACTATCCATGGTTGTTTTTTTTCGTTGAAAAGCGCCTTGCTATCCATGGTCGTTTTTTTTTTCGGCCAAAAACGCCTTACTATACATCGTCGTTTTTTTTCCGGCTAAAAACGCCTTACTATACATGGACGTTTTTTTCGGCTGAAAACGCTTTACTATACATGGTCTTTTTTTTTTCGGCTAAAAACGCCTTACTACACATGGTCATTTTTTTTTGGCCAAAAACGCAGTGCTATACATGGTCGTTTTCTTCGGCTAAAAACGGCTTAGTATACATGGTCATTTTTTTGTGCTAAAAATGCCTTACTATACATGGTCATTTTTTTCGGCCAAAAATGCCTTACGATACATGGTCGTTTTTGGGGGCTAAAAATGCCTTACTATAGATGGTCGTTTTTTTTCGGCCAAAAATGCCTTACTATACATAGTCGTTTTGACGCTAAAAATTCCTTACTATACATGGTCATTTTTTTCGGCTAAAAACGCCTTACTATACCTGGTCGTTTTTTTCGGCTAAAAACGCCTTACTATACATGGTCATTTTTTTCCGGCTAAAAACGCGTTACTATAATGCTTGTTTTTTTCGGCTAAAAAACGCCTTATTATACATGGTCGTTTTTTTGCGGCTAAAAATGCCTTACTATACATGGTCGTTTTTTTCGGCTAAAAACGCCTTACGATACATGGTCGTTTTTTTTAGGCCAAAAATGCCTTATTATATATACATGGTCATTGTTTTGGGGCTAAAAATGCCTTACTCTACATGGTTGTTTTTTTCGGCTGAAAACGCCTTACTATACATGGTCGTTTTTTTTCCGGCTAAAAACGCCTTACTATACATGCTTGTTTTTTTCGGCTAAAAAACGCCTTATTATACATAGTCGTTTTTGACACTAAAAACGCCTTACTATACATGGTCGTTTTTTTGCGGCTAAAAATGCCTTACTATACATGGTCGTTTTTTTCGGCTAAAAACGCCTTACTATACCTGGTCGTTTTTTTGGGGCTAAAAATGCCTTACTCTACATGGTCGTTTTTTCGGCTGAAAACGCCTTACTATACATGGTCATTTTTTTCGGCTAAAAACGCCTTACTATACCTGGTCGTTTTTTTGGGGCTAAAAATGCCTTACTATACATGGTCATTTTTTTCGGCTAAAAACGCCTTACTTTACATGCTTGTTTTTTTCGGCTAAAAAACGCCTTATTATATATAGTCGTTTTTGACGCTAAAAACGCCTTACTATACCTGGTCGTTTTTTTCGGCTAAAAACGCCTTACTATACATGGTGTTTTTTTGGGGCGAAAAACGGCTTACTATACATGGTCGGTTTTTTTCGGCCAAAAATGCCTTACTATACATGGTCGTTTTTTTCGGCCAGAAATGCCTTACTATACATGGTCGTTTTTTGTCGGCCAAAAAAAGCCTTACTATACATGGTCGTTTTTTTCTGTGAGTTAGCAAGTTACTTCTTGGTTCATGGATGGTGCAGAGTCATGGGTGATGCTTGTGATGATGCTTCCATGTATTGACATTTGTTTTGTATTTTTCATGTAATTCCGCTCACAGTATTTCAAATTGAATGCTGTGGAAAAACCTCCTTAAAACAACAATGCTCGTAGTAGACTTTTTCACAGCACTGGAATGGCAACAACAGTAAAAATACATTTGATTTTTATCACACTTTTTTGGAAGACAAATGCTATGACGTGTGATCATGAAAAAATAATCTCATGAGTATAACTGACTGCTGTGTTGTCGGTGTACAAAATGAAGTACAGTAAATACCATTTTGGCCTGACAGTAGTTACTTCTATGCCACCGTGAGTCATAATACAAAAAGCATTGTGGTTGAATTATATACAGGTTCGGGATGGACGTTTGGATGAGCAGTATTTCCTTGATGATGGGGAATGAACAAAGAGTCAATTGTTTTTTGAAAAAAAAAAACATTTGTTTGACCGGATGGGGTAATACAATGATCAATGAATTGGTGATCACGCCCATCCCTAATTCACATATTTGTCAAAAACAGTGAATAGCTGATATTAAGTCACTAACCTGAATAGATTGATATTAAATCACACTTTGTTGTCACTGGAGTTTTATCAATAGATTGCAGGGCTGGAATTTTCTTTTCTTGGACCATTACAACTCCAAAAATGAAGGGTGATGACACGGTTCCTTCCGTATTCATAAGAAATGTCCTTTTTCAGGCACTCATGGTAGAATAAAAGAGGTTCTTCAAATGTGTCATTATGTAACATATGGTCTTTATGATGTGACAATCTCTTTAAGCTTACATGCATCTGTCTTAAATGTACACTCGCATGCTCATTTCGTCGAATAAGATACATCACGATGACCTGTGCCATGACAAAGATAATGCTTGGTTTCAACTCAAGTAGTCATCAAAAAAATTGTTAATTAATGTCGGTTGTATGTTGTGGATTTTTTTGGGGGAGGGCGGGGTGGGGTGTCTAGTATTGGAGACATTTCACAGTGTCTGTACATTTCTCAATAGAAACATCAAAATACAATATTCCAACTGAAAGCAATGTCATCTTTGTGAAGGCCTTTTTTTGGACACAGGATTAGCGAGTGTAATTCTTTCCGCACAATAAGAAAAGGTCATCGGGCAGTGCACTAAACTACATTCAAAGAGTAAACACACAACAGTAACTGCGCACCAAGAAATCAATAGGCAAATATTCATCAGGCACAACATTTTCTTAATACAGTGAAGTCAGCAGAGCGGACAAAGTTACAACATGAGGAAAGTAGAACAACACGGCCGTGTCGGTACATGGGCTCTGAAGCTGCATGCAGACCTGTCTGACTGCTGGACAGCTTCAAAGAAATCCAAAGTCACTACTTCAATAGCCCCAAACGCGGTGGTATTAGTCACCTCCAAGAAAGAACAATACAAACTTTTGGGTCTGTGTAGTTCAAAGGATGTCAATCTTTTCCGCTTTGGTTTTTTTCTATTATATGAAAATGAGACGTAAAAATATGAATCTGGCTGTAATAACATTTACATTTTGCCACCTCTCAACTATATATATGAGTACCCTTCTATCAAGACCAAACATGTATTGCTAGTAAGGCTGCCAAAATTATTATACAGTGCATTTGGTAGCAAAGTTGGCCCGAGGCATAAATGAACTTATCGGGTGGGAAGGTTTGGCTTTTCAATCACAGCATTAGTTGTAAGTATTTGCTTTGTTGTTCGTTATATTCAAAACGTTTTGTACAGTTAGACATTTTTATGTAGCTTTGTGATTTCATTTGTTGTACTTTACTGTTGTTCTTGCACTACAAATAATTGTTGCAGTTTTGCTCAAAAGAACAATAAGAATCAGATGACATGCTGACAGTAAATACAATTCACGGATCTATTTTTGTGACGTTTAGTCAGACTCAATTGGTGAGTCCCAAAAGGTACATGGACACCCTCTAGTGGTACGAGACAAGAAAATAAAATCACAAATTGTTCACGTGACAATTGTTTAAACTCTTTTTTATCACAACACATGACACTTGCTAAGTACAGTTCAATTGTATTTTGTGTGGTACAATACATTTGCATTTAATTTACTGTTTGAACGTTTTATATTGAAAAATGGATCCAAATGGTATTTAACTCAACGTGTAACACATTTTAATTGAATTATCAGTACATGCTTTTATTTTTATATTCAAGCGCAGTATTCACGTTCAAACTGTGCATAATGTTGCAGTGGGTTAAAATATGACCGAATACATTTTTTAGGAATAAAAACTCTGCTTTGTTTGTGATGAACACTTGGGCCTACAATGCTACCATACTTAAATGTTGGTCATAATGGTTTATTTTTTCAAGGTGGTACAGGGTGTAAAAAGTTTGAACCACTGCCCTACTGTAAATGATACTCATATCCCATAGTGCTTTACCACATGGAATGTAAATCAACCGGAGTCCACTCGGTTGACCCTTTTATCTTTTTAGTTTTCAATTATTCATTATATTCAAATACAAATATGACAAGTCAATAAGTTGCGGGATTGGCAGAAATAGAGGGGCCCCAAATTCAAACTTAGCTTCAGGCCCCATGGAGGTTTGGGCTGTCTTTGATACCAATCAAACTTCTACTGACCGAGCATGAGTTCAAGGAAGCGCAGATAATTTAATGGTACGCCATCAAGTAAACACCAGGGTGTGAATGCTGTTACAAAGATTCCTCCAGTGCTCCTTTTTATGGAGTCCCAAAATGCTAATGTCTTTGGAATGATTTGTAGCCAATGTTCAGCACCAGTTGCAATACAGCCAGTCATAACTGGCTGTATTTCTTCTTAAAATGTGTCCCTTGACACAGAAAGAAAGAAAGCTCGAAAGAAAGATTGGATCAAGAACTCTGTATCTTCTCACTAGTTTTTCAACCTGACACCGTATTGTGAATGAATGTTTCCGGTTCAGTTCAGTTCAGTTCAGTTCAGGTACGCCCAGAGACAATTCCACTTGTTCACATGTGACCAGGCTTGCATTTTACACCACAGTGGGCAAGGCATGTGCATATTGTGCTCTAGGGCCACACTTTTTTTCTTTAAGGGAGATGGGCTAGGTCAACTTAACTCTCTTAAACTGAGGTTAAAAAAAACCCGAAGATAAATATGTACGTAAAAAAAATGTTTAAATGGTAAAATAATGAATTCTCCTTTTAATTCAAATTCATCAACTAGTTATTTAACATACTGTATATTTTGTATGTCATCCAAATATCTACTTTCAATACCACCTATCCTGATTAGGGATGCTGGTATTTTTTATCATTTATTATAATTCAATGAACCAATTTATTCGATTAATGAATACAAAATAACTTAAATTATGAATAAATACATTTCAACAAACGCATTTTAGAGGGGGAAAAAACAGCTAACAACCATTACAGGACGCTTGAAAATGAAAATGTTGGACGGGCTGGAGGAAAGAACGGAGCGAGCTGTATGTGGTATGTGTCATCCGCCTATGGATTAAAAAAGATAAAACACAACACTGCACAGTGTGGTGTATCTGTAAAGAAAATCCATCCATTTTCTACCATCCTAGCTGACTTTGGGCAAGGTCGGGCATGCCCAAGTCTTATCCAGCTTGTTATATGTCTCCCTCCTCCAACACATCTGATTCAAATGATCAGCTCATCAGCAAGCCCGAATCAGATGTGTCAGAGGGGGGCGACATTCAAAACAGGCTGGATAGGCGCTCTTGAGGACCGGACTTGGGGACTCCTGGGGTAGAGCGTACAACCTGAATCCTTCGCCAGCCAATCACAAGACACATACAGAAAAAATAAACATTCACACACACATTTACACCTGTGGACAATTTCGAGTCTTCACAGAACCTCACATGCATGTTTGTGGAAAGTGTGGGGACGTTAGAGTGGTAAAGAACGCACAGGTCGACCATGCAAATATGACTGAGATTCGAACACCCAACCTCAGAACTGTGAGGCAGACGTGCTAACCACTCCATTGTAAACCACACAACTTTATTTAAGTATTTCGGAATCGTCTTTAAAAAAATGCAATGACATTTTATACTGAAATGAACAGAACCACACCGTTTGTCTTAATGACACAGACGCTCGTGTCCCCATAGCTCTCCATCATTTACCTGTCTGTAAACACTGCTCTCTCGCAATGATGCAAGCTCATCTGCGAGAGCTTCTGGTACTGCGATGGCGAGTGGTCCTGACTCGCTCTTTAGGGAGCGCTTGCAAGATGGTGACTGCCGTCTTGGCCCAGTAGTCCACTTCTGTGAAGACGCGGAACACCCACAGCTTCAGCTCAAAAAGGGTCAGGCTGTCCGGCTAGGGATGAGAAGGCACCACATTAGCACCTCACTATCCAACTTCAGATAGATTTTACTTTTTAAAACAAATATACTTTCTATGTCTTACTTGGTCAAAATAGGCTTGCTACTTTTTCAACCTCTGCGGTTGATGACATAGCATTAAAAAAAATACATTCTTCTGGCATTAGAAAAATAGTCTGAAAGAAACACAGAGAGGAAAGGTGCATTTTGCCAATTTAATTTATTATTGTTTTTTGTTTTGCTCATGCTCAGAAATGATCTTGCAGCAAAACTCTGTCCAGCTATTTTTTTTCGGGGGGCCCATTTCAGGATCTGTACTTTTCAGTTCAAGAATGAGGAAGCTACTTCTGTTTTTACTAAACATTTTTTACACAAGTATCTGTACTTGTACTTATGTACACTGAAAGAAATTGGTATGGTAGTTACTTGGAAAAAAAAACTACTCCGATTTTTTTTCACTCATAAATTCAAAGTCAATTTTATAAGGAGAGTTCTAAAGTAATTTTACTTCAATGTTATTATTATTATTTATGAGTTAAAAATTTGGTGTACTGGGTTTTTTTAAAATTAAATGTCACTCAAAACTTTTTTCAGTGTACAGCATGAGTACCTTTGTCACCTCTGACCCTTGATCCCGTGTCAGCGTTACCATCGGGGCCTACCTCCACGCTGTCATTCAAACTTGGCATCATCACCGCCGGGCCGTCTACAGCTTTGACAAGTTCTCCAGTCATGTTTATGAGAAACGAGAGCCTCTCCTTCACCATTTTCCTCAGTGTCTCGTACTCCCCCGTCCCACTGCCCATCTCCTCATCCTCTTTGGCAATGGCTCTCTCCATTAGGCCTCGGCACTGGATCAGGGCCGCGTGCAAGCGCCATAGCTTGTCCGGGGTGTCCAGCTGGGAGGACGGAGGAGGTACGGACACCAAACGACTGTCCCCGGCTATGACATCAGCAGTGAAGGTCTCCCGCTTGCTCTTTTTGGGAACAATTGCATACAAACAAAGTGAAAATCAAAACAGACAAAATGATCGTGATGATGAATGCTTTCTACTCAATTCTAACGGTACTCTATACACTATAAATTTGAATGGCCATTTCCGTTTGGCGGGCGACCAGTACAGCGTTTACCTCGCCTCGCCTTCATCTAAGGGGGACGGACATTTTGCCAATTACTGTCAATGAAGGAAAATGACATCGTAGTGCCAAAGGGCCTAACGACTGTCACAGCTCACCTGTTTTCTGGGTTTGGTTGTGGCGTTCGCATGCCTGAGAAGAGTGAAATATAGTGAAGTCCTATTTATAGAAAGTTTCAAAGAATGCAAAGCGTGCGACAAGCATAGTTTGTATTTTTTGCTCCAATTTTTAAAAATCACTAAACATTTACAGCCCTAAATTTTAAGGCCACTGTATCACCTTCAATTTCAACATTTATAAAGATGTCAGGATTGCTGGTACAAGCTACAAAGTTTAATTAAGGTTGAATCTACTGTCATCTTGGTTGTCTTTATTTATACTGTATACATATTTTGTACCTTAAAGAATTTGGGCTGTAAGCTAATGATGATGTGATATGTTGCGATTTACTATGCATGTGATTCGATTAATTGAGTAATCGCGACTACTACCGGTGACTAGTTGAATAGCAAAATAATCACGTGTGGCAGCATAGTTGAGAAATGTTACGGCATAGACTGGGTTAGTGCTAAACATTAAGCTATATTATTCAAGTGGCATGCATAGTATGTAGGTTAGTGAAAAACTAAGGCACATTTGGACTTGTTTCCAAATTCATGTATTGTCACCGCCATAGGAAAATAATGTTGTAATAAACCAACAAGGACCCGTCATATTGCACTGGATCTGGGTTTGCTATGAAACAGTCTCCGTCATTGCACTTAAGTCAGGGGTGTCCAAAATGCGTCCTGCCTGTTTTCCATCTGTCCCTGCTGCAACACAGCTGATTCAAATGATGAGGATAGTTCTCATGCTTCTTCAGAGCTTGCAGATGCCTGACTTCAGTCATCTGTCTATTTTAGCTAGTTCTGTGATTGCTTTTAAAAATGTATCCGTATCAAAGATAAGAGCAGAAAACAAATGAATGAGGGTCAGATCATATCTGAAGAAGAGCAAACAAGGTTTTGCGCCAAACTGCTCCCTTAGTTACAAGTCAGCTGCGTGAGTAGAGATGATGAGGTAACGAACTGGCGAGAAACCAAAGAGGAGATAATTAAGAAGGAAAAGAATGTGGGGATGGTAGATGAAGGCTTCACGGCCAGGCGTTGGTGAACGTTTGCGGGGAGTGGGTGGGGGTCACCAACCCACATCTCTTAATGCTTCATATCCGGTTTAGCCCCCCCACCCCCAAAAAGAAAGAAAAAAACCCCAACCCCAGCCCTCTTATCTCTTCATAACACGCGTCCTCTTCATGGTTCCTTCCATTTCCTTACACTTTGAGTATGGCAGTTTAGGTTCACCCAAATTTTAAAAATGGAGACTGGTTGCATAAGAGGGCGCCAGTAATCCTCTCAAATACTTCTGAACATGCCTTTTAGCAAGCCGCCCCTAATGTTCTGTTTATACTAATTACTGTCTTTTTGCAGGTACATCTCAAAATATGTGAAAATCATGAACAACAAATGTACTGACTTAAATACTGAAATACTGTACATTATAAAGTCTGTAATCGTATTTGGGTAACCCCAACTGACTCTCACCCAAACATTTGTGCACAGCAGTCATGCCCTACATTATGTGTATGTGCCCTGTGACCAAAGGGCCGCAGAATCGATTCCTTCTGACTGGCATAGGAATATGCCCTTATCATAGACCCTTAACAATGGTTTGTTAGTGTGGAAAAAAATGGGCAATGCCTGAAAATTAAAGTACTCTAAATAAATAGTCAATGCCTCCCATATTTTGTGAAACCTTATAACGTGACTAAGTTCACATGTATTGCGGTGTCATATAATGGGAAAATTATCATTATTTCAATGATCTTGACCTAACTGTTGCCATCCTGTAATTTCCTATACGGCCTGTCCTCATCAGGGCCACAGGTGACCTCGAGCCTATCTCAACTGACTTTGGTAGAGACAGGGAAATCACACAAACTGGTTGCCAGTCAATCACGGATCCAGACATGCACACATTTTTTAAATACGTAAGGAAGCCCAAAGAAAACTCACACAAACATAGGGGGAGCATGCAAACCTCATACCGGAAGGCCAGAGTGAGAATCTGAACCCAAACCGTAGAACTGTGAGGTAGACGCACCGACCACTCATCCACTGTGCTAGCTTTATTTGGCAAAATAGTAAGGATTCATTGATTTTACCAGCAGTTAGACTGCTGAGGCAAGACTAGAGCAACCCCAAAGCATGGGTCAACCAAGATTCTGCTTAGGATATGACCACACGTGCAAATAACAGTCAACAGATCCAAGAATCCTTTTTCATTCATTCATTATTTTGGGGGTGAGGGTGGTAGTATTGAGCAAAAGCTCAAGTTTTAAGGCTTTTATATCATTATTATGAAATCTCTAATTGATTTTATTCAATTTTTTAAAATAACCAACCAATTGACACTTTAACAGTAAATATTGCGTACTATCTTATTTGTCTAGGCCTAAATGATGTTCAGTATCCCATTCCGTGCTTTATTACTTGAAATATTTTGTAAATCAACTCTCTTTGGCTCTTGTATTTTTATTTGTTTTAGTCATTGTAATCCCTCCACAATGAGTGCCAATAATCTGTATTACTGTCAGAAATACAGGGCTCCAAACTCAAATTTGTCTCATGGAGACGTGGGTTGGCTCTGGGCAACAGACACAAACACGTGAAATGTCACACAAACAAACACTCATGGAAATGTGTTAATTAATCTCTTTCTCCCTCGGTCTCTCTTTCTCACAAACCACACACATACACCGTGTAGATTTGTGGAAAACGTGAGGTCTCTCTCCCACTCACATAAAGTTCCAGTAAATTGGAGATCTCCAGAAGCAAAAGTTCGGCTATAGCAGCCGCTCGGGCCGCCGTCGTCCTGCCTTGATCGGGCGCCCCGGCCGCACCACTCCGCCGGTCTGCCATCTGACCTCCCGAAAGCTCCAGTAGAAGCGAGGGCTCGATCCTACTTCCAGGAAAGGCTGAATGACGCCCGGATCACCCCGGCAACGAATTCATCGTCATTCCTAAATTAACTTCAGCCTTTGTGAAACTTCAAAAAGCCCCTTGTATGTTTTGGGGGCAGTAACACGTTTCCGACTCCGTCACTTCGCGTTCTGCAGCAGGATTTACGGCAGACTCTCCGCCCATTCCCCCAGGAACCTGATGCCAGCACCGAGGAATTTGGAACGATCCGCGGGGGCGGAGAGCGGAGCTGGACGGGAAGACGCAGCCTGTTATTTATAAACTTTTTGCTGACTAAGGAAGGCTGTTCAAACGGTTCAAGTAAAAGTCTGGTGTTGCCGGTAGAAGCATCTTTACTTGTTCAGCATGTTCAGTGGTTATATTCGATATAACAAAACACAGGTAGAAATTGTGGTAGCCGAAAACAATAATGCTCGTTTACATATACCGCAGAATATCAATAAGATTATTTACATTTTTTCTTCTTAAGATTAACGTGTATGTCTAAGTGGGTGCCCCAAAAATAAATACAGAAAAAGTCTATTTATTTCAATAATTTCCTTTCAAAAAGTGAAACTTGGATGTTTTATTTGTTTTACACAGAGTTACACATTTCAAGCCAAATTTTATTTGGTTCCCAGAAGTCCAGTAACCTTAATTTCGGCGAATTACAATGACCTGGACGGCAGAGAATTTGGTGATTCTAAATGTCTGAAAAATGTAATACAGTATAACAAAAACGTTAGCACATCCGTCTCACATTGTTCTGAGGTCATGTTTTAAATTCCGGACATTCCCGTGTGGAATTTGCATGTTCTCCCCATGCCTACGTACCCACATTTCAAAAACATGCTTGGTAGGTTAACTTGAAACGATACAGTATTGTCTATAGCTGTGAATATGAGTGTGAATGGTTGTTTGTCTATATGTGCCCTGCGATTGGCTGGTGACCAGTTCAAGGACCTCTTCCATTAAATCAGCTGGGATAGGTTCCGGCACACCTGCGACCCTAGTAATGTAGGTTAATACACAGCAGAAAGTTGTGTATTTGTGAATACGTTCACTTTTCATTGTTCTTGATCTCTTTGTGCAGAAAAAAATTATTATACTTGAGAATGAACACTGGCATTGGCTGAGCAAATAGTTCCGTACTGACGTGTGATGTTTCGAAGTTGCGAACGGTGCGCGATGAACAAGCTTGCATAGTGGCGATGTCATGCGGCACATCCGGGAACTTCACTTTTAGCCGTACTTATACAAGTATTTATGGCCTACAAGTGGTTTTCTTGCATATATTTACATTAGTTATGACTTCATTACTGCCTCAATAAAGTGCCCTACGTTCTGATTGACGTATAAATCCGAGCAGCACCACATTAGGAGCAAAATTCCGTCGTAAACCGAGGACCCCCAGTGCAGTAGTTTTTCTGTGCTGTTGCGACATGAAACAATACCAGCTAAGCACTGTAGAGGTCAGCCAAGGCACCTGCATTGTAAACAGCGGTAGAACAAGAATTAGCAGCTAATATCGTAGCATGTCCGATTGAATGAGGAAATGGCGACGATCACATATGTATATACCTTATCGATTTGATATTTACCGCTTGTTTCTGTAATAATAAATGTATCGAAGTAGATGTGAGTAGCTGGCGCTCCGTCTAACATATAGCTCGTTGGTTTTGTCATGAACGCTCTTGTTGGGTACAGCGGCTCATCTGAGTCCGACAGTGATGGAGACTCCGAGAATGTAAACAGTAATCGTGGAAGGTAAGGTAACGCCTATACCAATGTTTGGATGTTATCTTTTATATGTTTTGGCAGTTGGCTAGCCGATGATTGCTTTCAAATGCCAAACGTTCTAATTACCTCTGATTGTGGATCACTTCATTTATTGTGGCTTTTCTTCTCTGCACCCTTTTTCGACCAAATTAATAGCATGAGAACGGATGTCGTTGATGGGGCTCCACCGGACAAGAAGACCCGGAACTACTTGCTGGAGACAGATTCTGCCACCAGTGAGTCTGATGAATCTGACCACGGACACCTGGAATCTTACAAGTCGGTACATACAAGTAAAAAACAGTCCAGTTTGACGACTTCTTCTTCCGCCACAACCAGCCCTCACAAACTGCCCCCTCCTAGTCTGCATGGCTGCTCAGAAAGCAGCGTGTTTGCAAACCCATTCAAAGCTCAGGCTGAGCAAAAACTCAGTGCCTTGCAGAAACATGTCCCCCTCACAATGCAGGCCAAGCCCTCTCAGATTGGAGGCAAGAGGATATGCGTCTCCTACAGGAAAAGTGGAAGATGTAGATTTGGGATCAAGTGCAAGTTTGCACACGACAGTGATCTCCAGACAACAGTTACTCCCAATGACTCTCATGCAAGTTTGAGTGACGAGGGGGAAGTTGGGTCACGTACGGGCACCTCCCAGAAGCCCCCGGAGGCTGAGAAAGATGAGTCAGAAGGCCAGATGATGAAGAAGCGCAGGGTTGGTGTGAGCGACACACTGATCCCTCCTAAGAAAGCCATGAAGCAGTTCAACATGCTGAGAAGCAAAGAACGCCACAATATGTACTGATGTAAACATTAGGTGGGACACTGTAAAGATGGCTGATAAAAAGTGACTTTCTATCTACCCATAAATCTCATCTGGACTACCAATAAACAATAAGTTTGTTGTTAAGACATTTATTTACATCCTATAAATGAAGAGTTGGCATATCTGCTCCAAGAGCATCCCGACCACAAAGCTTGCAGCACATTTTGCTCAAAGCCAAAACTGCAAACAATTATCTGTACAGGTCATCAAGCTGACAGCCACGAACAAGGAACGACAGGTTCAGTTACTGAGTACAAGAACAATCTCTTTTCATGTTATATAAATAGACAATTTTCTTTTTAATCCCGACAGTAGACTTTGACAAGATGTTTATCCACTAACAGTTCAGCTGTTAACTGAATACGCAAATATAATATGTTAGTGGCAGTCCTAATGTCAATAGTCATTATATATAATGTGGACTTAATAAACACATGGCTTAATTAACACTTCAAGGTCAAGGTCATCTTATTCTAACCTGTCCGGTTGCTATAGATTTCTACAGTATATTTTGGGTGTGATTCAATTTTCAAGCTCGTATATGAGAGGACGCATACTGGACATTATATGTTGTGACGTCAATTACTTAGAATTATGCCTTCATAGTGCCTATTAATAGTAAAAGCGTTACAACAATCAATCAGCACACTCCCTTAAAAAGCTAATGACGTTTACAGGAATACTATGTACAAAGTTACGCACAGACATATGATTCCCTGATCAGCTATTCTAAAAAAAGCTACCAAATATGAATGAGTGATCCTATATGAACCTTTTAACTTTGCATTACAGTATTGTTGTGGGTGACATCAAGTGGCCTCTTTAGGGTGTGTGCACCCTTCTCATTTCAAATGATGATCCGCTGTACGTCCGCCGCAGTGTTGTTGGACAGGACGTCCCCTTGGTCCATTTGCTCCCAGGCAACCCCGCTCGCTCCCACTCGTTCCGTTGGATGGAAGGAATTTGCTGGTGGAGAGGAGGCTGCCAGCACGGGATTGTTCCTGTTGGAGGCCTCCTGTGGCTGGGATGAAGACAGTAGCGGGGGGCCAGACGTGGTTGTCTGCAGGGTGGTAAGCTGCTGAGAGGTGGTTAGGAGTGGGATTTGTTGCATGGCAGTCTGCGACTGGCTGACTGGCTGGAAGGTCATTTGTACGATTTGCCCGTGGCTCTGTTGCTGGGAGGAGTAGGGATGAAGAGACTGTAACTGGGATTGGGGTTGGGACTGAGCCACCACCGACGGGGAGTGCAGGGCAAGTTGCGGGGACTGTTGAACAAACTGGACGGGCATCTGGAGCTGAAGTTGCGTCTGCTGCTGCTGCTGGTGGTGGTCGGCAGGCGATGGGGGGTCGATAGGGGAAAGGGCAATTGTTACTGGCACCTGCATGGTGTGGAGTGGTTGCTCTTGTCCCAGGAGAACCACCTGGTGACTGACTTGCGGGGCCACATGACCTCCCTGTGCAACCTGAGACACTTGAGACCCGACATGTCCTTCCTGGCCCGGCGGCTGAACCTGCCCCCCCTGGCCGCCTCGAACTATTTCCAGGCTACCAGCTCCCACCTCTCCTTGCACGGGGGTGACCGGCAGCTCCAGCATGGACGCGGGGGTCGTGATGAGGGCGCCGGCGTTGGCTGCGAGCGCCTCGGCTATGAGTACTTCTGGGTGACTCTTGGCTTTATGGGCCACCACACAGTCTTTCTTCTCAAACTTCTTGCCACAAATGGAGCAGGAAAACTGATAGGTGGCATCGGCGTCGTGTTTCTTCATGTGCCAGTTGAGGGAGGCCTTCTGGCGACAGGTGAAGCCACAGATCTCACACCTATTAGCACAAGAACATGTTCCAGTTAACCCATTTCAGGAATGCGGTGCTGTTATCTACGTCCGTGCAAATTATGGAAATCCTGGAGGCACTGACTGGAGGGGCTTCTCTCCTGTGTGGATCATGCGATGGACAGCCAGATTGTGGGAACTCTTGAAGGCACGAGCACAGAACTCACAGATGTAGTCTCTCTGGTCTAAGAATCACAAACAAACATGAATGGCAAGACCCAAATAACTATCACCAACACGGTGCACATTTTACAGCTCAACGGGTACCTGTATGGTGTTTGGCATGACGAAGTAGCTGCTTTTGAAGTCTGAAGAGTCTTCCACATGAAGGATGAGGACACACATACTTCTTTTTGAGCAAGTGCTGGTATTTGATATGGTGCTGGTGTGTGAAACATCGCAAACAATTGAAAGGTTAGGCTGAATAGGTTCTCCGCATTTGCACTAATATCGGGATAGGAATTTGTGTTCTTATAGCAGCAACATAACCTGTACAGTCTTTTATGAATCTCAATGAACCATAGTCACCGCCACAAACCTTTAAGGCAGTATTCAAGTCAGAATTACAGTCAATATTTGGATGGAAAACACTTCTAGGTCATAAACTGAAATCAGCGAACCAATAAATCGGGAGGTGCAGAAGCATAACACAAACTAAAAACTGCATGAAAAGTCAGAGGCCTGCTCTTTGTGCGCATATACACTCTTTTAATAGAGCTGAATGAAGTTTTTCCTCATTCATGTATTTTCTGTTCGTGCTTTCGAACCAATGGAGCAAGTATGAAATAGTGAGTAAAAAACGTTGGCCCTAAATGCAATTTGGTTGGTCGCATCATGTGGGGTGCTGTGCCAGCGAGAACCAAAGATGAAGCAGAAAAGCGCTCCAGTTCAATGTTGCCCATCGAAGGGAGCTGACAACAGACCGCCATGTCTGTTTGACCCGTTTGCACTGACCCACAAGGCAGGGAGAAGAAGAGGGAAGAAAAATCATTTTCCAGGACAACTCAAGTTTTTCCACGACATTTTACTTTTTTCCCTCATTTTCCATGTGTTTTCCACGACTGGAAATTTCATCAATCCTTTTCCAGGTTTTCCAGGACATGCGGGCACCCTGTAGAAGGGCATAGCAACAGTTAATTGCATTTACCTGCAGGTAGCGTGGATGAGCCAGGACAGTGCCACATCCCTCAATTTCACATCGGACGTACTGCACTGGGGGCTTCTTTCTGCATGGGAAATGTCATCAGGGTCATCAGACTCAGTGCCAGTATTAACCGATATGTATGTACGTAGTCAAACTCATGAGGGGATGCCTTGAAAGTGCCAACTTGTTCATGGCCCCACCATACCTTCTTTTTGGCAGCCGTGGCGTCTTATCATCTTTCTTCCGTCGACCCCTCCTTTATGGAGGTAGAACCAATTTTGGAACTTACATTTCCGAGAATGAATGCAGTTTAATCAGCTAGTTTGTCTGTATCTTACTTCCTCGGCCCGTCAGGGTCATCCGCCAATTCTTCTTCAAGCTTCACTTCCATCTCTGCGTTCTGTAAGTTGTCTGAGCCCTCCATTTTTATCTCTTGCACCTCCTCCTTCTTGGGCGCTTTCTCCTTTTCTTTCTTGTCCTTATGTCTCGGAGGAATCCGGCGCTTTGGCTTGGGGGCATCCCTGAAACAAGGGACCGCATGTTATTGGACAAAGTCAAAGGTGAGCGTACACGCCTGGAACAGTAACTACAGCACTTGCACCATATTGCGGTACATACACAAATCCTTCCGCCTTGGGGTCGTAGCTCTGATCATTTAAATCGTCTCGAAAGGGAACGTCCTCATCACTGCTGATAACCTCTTCCTCGTCTGCTTCACTAAAAAATAAAAATCATGGTGAGCTTTCAGTAATGAGCACGATGATGCACTTGAGTCAAGTTTACCCCTGAGGCAGTGAAGCTGAAGCCGCGGTCAGGTCATTTGTGTTGCCTTGAAATTGAGGGTCCTCCTTATCCACAAAGTGACGACCAACGCCTTCGCTCTTTTCTTCTCCGTTTTTACTAAGAAAGGAAAAATCACAACAGCTCAATAAAGAGATGTGTCATGTTGCCTCGAACCACATTTAATGATCACACAACACAAGCATGTACTGGATAGACAACATTAAGTGCACTTACACAACGGACTGAGATCAAATGCGACTGTCGTATCCCAAAAAAAAAAAAAAGTGCATGTGAAAAAGATCGAGGAGGGACCATGTCTGCTTTCAAGCGTGTTGAGGTGGATGGGAACCCGATTGTTGTCACAGCTCCAATTGCTGAGCTGTGCATTGCTGCGCCCACCAAATATAAGCAACTCCTTAAAAACTACAAGTCGGGTGAAACTTGGCGAGTTTGCTAACTAGTGTGCCATTTTAATTCAGGGCTATCCAGAAATAGCAGACAAAGTAAAAAGCTTCCAGGGGTTTCCGGGAAAGCTGCTGCTTCCGCTAAAAGCAAAAGGATAGATGAACACCGATACCGTTTCAGTGTTTGAAAGATCACAGGAAAATGAAATTAATTGTTGACAGATTTGATTGAAATTGCATAGATATTATTTTAATTTCATCAAGATTTTAATTGATATTAATTTTCATGTGTTGAACATTGCAAAAGTATGCATGAGTATACATATAGATAGGTGTGTGCATGTATACATAGAATATGTATTTTATTTGTCACATATGATTCGGAGTTTCCTTTTCATTAAATTATCACTGAAATATTTTCTCTTTTTTGATCCTGAAAGTTTTGATATGTTTTTAATCAAATATTTTATGTGTTTCAATGCTGGTGTTGACGAGGTTTTCTTTTGCCACGTTTACCATCGTTAGTTTAAATATAAATCAATATTAAGGAACTACCATTCTGTAATTCTTTGCGTCGTGTCAAGATAACAGATTTGTGGGAGTCTCGAGGCTTTGTCAGTCTTTAAATCTCATCTATAAATGCTTTACAAGGCATAGATGGTGCTCACTTTCGATGAGCTCACACAGAATAGTTAATTAATGATTGGTAAGTGCTTTGTAACTACCTGAAAGAATGGATGCATGTGTTAATAAGATATTTATTGGGGAAAAAAAATCTGCTAACACACTCGCTAACCTATTAGTACATGTCTGAAGAGTTTATGTGTAAGTGCACGCATGCGTATCGAAATTGTGTGTTCATCATTTGCGTACACTTTCTAAATGATCATAAGAACCACAGGCAATTCCAAAATAACTGATTGGTATGTGACGCAATACATAATCTAGAAGGGTTGAATCTCTCATTTATCCATCCATCCATTTTCCGAACCGCTTGATCCTCACTAGGGTCGCGGGGGGTGCTGGAGCCTATCCGAGCCGTCTTCTCTCATTTATAAAGTATAAAAATGCAATCATTAAGCATGTTATAGATAGCCAATTAATGATGAGTAAAACATTTGCACCCGTGTTTATAAACTACATACGAATGATTATCCATGTCAGAAACATCCTTGATAAATGATAAACTCAGTATGCCTAACTAATGCTTATTAGTGTTTACTTATTATACGGTGTTAGCAAATACTTTGAAAGTCCTCGTCGCATTTCGGTCATCCGTCATATTCGAAAAACAAAGCTTTTCCAATGAAACCAACTTGAAGAACCCTTAATTTGTTTATGGTACATGTGCACGATTGTGATTGAGTCACTGTAAATCTGAACTCATTTTAGGAACAAAATAAACTTACATGTCATACTTTTCTTTAATGTTCGCCTCTCCCGAAGCGGCTAAGAAACAAGGAGAGAAAGCAGCAGTGAATACAACTTCATGAACCCAAAGCAACCCACTGTCTTCAATAAACACAAATTCACAGCCGAGTACATTTTTATTATTTTCCAGTGAAAAATCCGGTTGTTGAGTCAGTTAACGCCCGTGTCATATTTGGAGCAGCAGTCAGCTTACGGTTCCAGTTTCGTGCACTGTTATGAGTTGCCGTCAACAAGTGGCTCACCAACTTGATGCTCTATTCCGAGCTCAGTTTTGCACACTGGCTTGCCAGAGCTGCGGACAGCCCTGCCAGATGGAGGCTTGGCTCGACTCTGGGCTGGAGAGAGCCTGGAGGGAAGAGCTGGCGTAGAAGAGGAGGAGGAAACATTGAACATTATTATCATTATCATCCCTGTCATGTCAGAGTTTGGCCCATACTGAACACAAATAAAAGTTGGGATTTTTGGCTTGAACGTAAACTTTCACGATGAACCTAAAATGCCCGATAAACTTTGCAGGTCAACTTAATTTGACCTGAATGTTCACCTGTTCAATCTTTCAGTACTGTTAGCACAACTTGATGTTCTCTAACAAGGAACGGGACAGCAAAATTCCAAATGGGTGTTTGGACCAAAAAACACAGCCACAGGGTGTCACATGGTGTAAAATTGGTCTTTCAGCTTCCTGTTAGAGAACAGCATGTTGCACTAAAATGCTGTCCAGGTTATCTAGGGTCAACAATGGGGCCATGGGCACGTGTCTAGAAACATGTTGAGGACAAATTCAGTTCACATGTAAAGATTATCGGGCATTTTAAGTAAATCCTGAAATTAACACTCATTCAATATCAGCCAATCCTAGACCACATTTTTTCCCGTTTTTTTAAAATTTATTTTTTTAACCCTAAGTCTTGGAAAAAGTGAACATAAATAAGGAGTTGAACGTGTTGAGTGTGAAAAGACATACATTTCTTCAAGCTGAATAGCCCCAACTTGTGCAGTAGTGTAAATCGGCATGCAAAGACTTGGTTTGTGTCACATGAATGCAAAGGTTTAAAAGAATCCAATTACCTTCAACATTAGTGGTAGGTTTCTTGGGTTCCTCTGCAGAGCTACACAGAGAGAAGAAGATGCCGTCATTCATCAAATTTAAAGTGTTGTGGTGACCCACAAGGGGGAGACACTCACCAGGAAGTTTTAACTGAAAAAGGTAATTCAAGTTGTTGTTTTTTTTAACAATATTGTTCAATCCACCCACACTTGTCTTCTGATTCATATTCTGACATTGACATTCTGATTCATATTGCGATTGTGGAATTTGAATTAAGTAGAAAAATCCACCCGTGCCGCTTCTTGCTGTCGAGTAGCACCAAACGATTAATTGAAATTCAATCGTGATTTTCATTTGGGCTTCCCTCCATCTTTGAAATGTTATTTGACAAAAAAAAAAAATAATAATAATAATGTACAGAACGGCAAGTTCTCGACGTTGTGAATGTAACCATGTTGCTTGCGAAGCAAGCATGTAGCGTATGTGATTCTGCTGTGCCTGAGGGTACTTTACGCTGTTGAATGAAACTCAGCTGGTGTTTACTGTAAAAGTAAACACACAACAAAAACAATTACACGCATTGCATTTTAAAATACAAAACATACTGTTTTAAAAACATCGCTAGTGCAAATGCTAAAGTCAATGTAATATCCCATGGACACCTGAACAGGAAATTACCCTTGACTTCGGGTGTGATACTTCAAATAACGAATATTCCCAAACAAACGCTGAGGAAATACATACACCCAAGTAACATAACATTCCTCAAACGCACATTTTTTTAAACCACTCACACGAGTTATGTTGCAGGATTTCCCCCAGAAAAAAAAATTGTTTAGTCTGGTGGGAGAGAAGCCGACCGGCTTCATAAGAGATATTTCATTGTAGTCAGTGTGCTGTATTTACATGATTTATTAGTAACATTTGTACAGACGATATATATTTACCCAGCAACTATCACTACAAACAATGTTTACTTTGTTGTTGTTGTTTTTTTTTAATGCCACTGCTAATGTTAGAGCCAAAATAAATAAACATGCTCACGACCAGAGCTCCTTATCAACAGCTGGTCACGGAGTACCCCGATCTCACCACACCCACGTTCTCGGCAGCAGTGGTTAAGCACGACATGGAGCACCACATCACCACTTCAAGGCCCCTGGTCTATGCTCGTACCCTGCGCCTCCAGACAGCCAAGCTTGCTATCGCCAAGGAGGAGTTTGCCACCATGGAAAGCAACCCATGGATCGACATTGTGCGCTGCTCAAAAAGCCCGTGGGCCTCCCTGCACATGGTGATGAAGGCTGAGGGATGTTGCCACCCCTGTGGAGATTTTGGCCAGATGACCAACATCATGACTCCTTGTGACCAAGCAGATGTGGAGGAACACCTGATGCACCTCCACCTGCTGTTTTTCTTGGCAGCATTCAGGATATCTGTTAAATTATGCACTATTACTATGGTGAATTCTAGGGGGGCGGGGGGCTTGTGTGGTGACCCACAAGGGAGGGACATTCACCAGAAAGCTGTACCTTTAAAGAAGGGGAGGGAGTTGACATGTTTCTGGGTTTTAAGAAATTATACACATAAAAGGATGAAAGAGAGTCACTTGCTTAACAGTCAGTTTAGTGTATATTGTAAATGGGACACAACTCGCCGTTGTCTCCTAGTCTCATTTACCTCATTTCCACAGTGGCTTAAAAAGCCAGGTAAATTCCGCCCCATCCTCCCCATGCAGCGAACGGGACGCACCATGCTGAAGGCACGTTGTTGACGTTAAACGTTGCCACTAAGTACGTTTGTAATTCCTTACATGCCCTAATTAATAGTGGTGCTCAAACTTACTCAATGGCTTGCGGGCTGTCACCTGCGACGCCATCACCAGCTTCCACCGACCCCGAGGAGTCACCGCTTTTCTTCCGACGGGAGTTCCAAACTTTCCTCCGCTTGCTGGCACCGGCGCTGGTCTCGTCTTCGTCCTCTTCACTTTTGGTGCCCTTCAGCCAGGCCGGGACAGCCCGAGTGGAGCGGTCGCGTAAAACCCTCCCAGAGCCCTGCGTAGCTCCGTTCACGGCCGCTTGTGAAGCGGGGTCGCCGGATCTCGTGCGGGTGGCTCCCCGCTCCCTGAGCCCTCGCCGCGGGGTAACGGCCGCACCCGGGGCCGGGGTCTGCTCTGCGGCCTTGTGCTCCACCAGCTCTTTGCCTTTATTTACATCTTCATTTCGGTCGCTGGTTGCTTCCATCACCGAGAACGCACTTTAGCCCGTCTTTAATTCCGCAGAAAGTCCGGATGGTTTACTTGCAAAACGAGGAATAGCGCACATCTAGTATACAGACATTTTGATGTTGAGAGGCCTCTGTCCGACTGTGGAGCATTTTCGGAAAAGGTTCGTCGCAAATTATACACATCGATTTATTGATTACAAAATGAAAACTTTTCTTAATTATCTATTCGGAAATTACCCGATATAACCTTAAAGAAGCAGCCGCCGTTTTCGCGTTCTTAAAGCTATAGTAAACCTACTTATTCGAGCGGGCCTGGAGCGCAACCATTTTGTGCGCTTTGTTGCGTCTCCTTTAAGCCAAACACAAATCGAGGGGAAACGTTCGTGAGATCCACTGCGCTTTAGCAGCTGCACAAATCACCTGGATTCTGTTGTTCTGTTTCGCACTCGCTCGCAGTGCGGCTGCGTCGATTGTAGATCTACAAAAAACATCATCTGTCGTGCGGGCTGTCGAGCATTGTGGGAATTGGAGTTCAAATTGTGGCTATAGTAGTTTATTCTCCCGATCTTTTTTTGATAGCTTTTTACATTTTTTTGTTGTAATTATTTTTCCATGTTTTATGTCAATGTTATATTTAATAACTATGCATGTTATCGATACTGACCTGACGCGTAGTAGATAAAGAAAGAACTATGCATATATTGTAATTGCCTTATATATACCTATATATAAATTGCTGTATTTCGCCCAGCATTATGGTGTTGAATACACCTTTAAAATATTCCTTTCCCGTAGTACAAATATCGATGGAGCCAAAATGGCTGACCATGATCACCAGCACCAATATTGCTTTTTAAAATAACATTTACAACAATGTTGGCTAATAGCCACTAGATAGCGCCACTGACTATAAAATGTGTCTGTTGGCGTGACTTGCAACCAAGTTTAACTAAAATGCTCCCAGCAGTTGTGGCAAAATTATTGCCAAGTGTGTAAGTAAAAGTACCTATACTTGTTCAAGAAATAACGTTGCTAAAAATAGAAGTACTTATCAACTCTGGTACAGAAGTAAAAGAAAGAAAGAAAAAGAAAAAGTACAGAATCTGAAATGTTATTAAGGTGTTGTTTTGACTCTTGGCTTGACCTGTCAAAGGGTTGTCACGGCGAGTTTCTCACGTGATTTGTTCGGAGCAGTTTTCAACCTGTGGGTTCTTCCTGACACTACCCCAATTATGTATGTCAACTTGGGACCAGCATTGGGTCACTGACCGGGAATCAAACATGCGCTGTCTGTGTTAAAGACAGCAACATGTCCCACTGATACCAGTGCCTGAAATGTTCTCAAGTACATCGGCCTGAGTAAATAGAAAAAAAATGAATTTTTACTGTCCATGATAAACAACGCCCTAATTGATAATTATAATTTCGGGAAGCAGGGTGTGTTACAGCAGCAACAGATTCAGAGCAGCAAGCAATTTCTCATCCATGGCCTTATTTAAGAGAAAAAACATATTACATGCCGCATGTTGTTGCTTAAGAGCTAGTTAGCTTCTGCATATTTATGCTATTAAAACAATGTGTTCCCATAATATTGGTAATGTGAACTGAGTAGCAAAATATTGTGAAACTGTCAATGATACCTTCAAAAGAACACCTTACCAGTGTGTGTTTTTTCCACATAAGACACAATTTTCAAAAGCCTGAAGCTGGTGATTTTAGGCTTGCACAAGAGGCAACACATAGCTGCGGCCTTTTGAATGAGCTGCAGCTGTTTGATGGTCTTTTGAGAGAGTCCAGTTAAAAGGCCGCTAAGGACTATGTCTATAGTTTTTAAAAAAAGACTCAAAGAGTCCTATTTTCGTGCTCAGTGCAGGTCCAGTGCAAAGTGTAGTCTAACTGTGCCTGGGTGGGGTTTTCTTTTATTTCGTATTTTGCCTGAATCCACCATGCGGTTTTCATGGAGGGCTGAATTTGTCTGCCTGCGCGTCAATCAAATACAGCAAAATCCCTGATGGGTTTCCCATGTTAACACAAGACTGTGGTGTCAGCTGACAGGTGGCGACAATTCGCTCGACTTCTGTTTTCAAATCCTCCCTCCACCCTTTGGTGTGTGCAGCCATGTTTCTAGAGCAAAGTTGATCCACAGCAATGGAGTTTATGAAACATTTGCCTAAGCGCTTGATAATAGTTGATGTACAAAGCCAAGGATATGTGTCCATTCACCAAGGTTGGTGCCAAAGTCCTCTCTGCCTTGCAAAACATTTATGATCATACCCTGCCCCCGACACCGCCATTTAAAAAAGTTTCCACTATTATGTTGTTAAAAGTTAAAGTGTGGCAGTCGTAGTTGAGAGTTTGTTCCTACAAATTTTGGGAGCGATTGTGACGCCAGTTAAAGAGTACAAGATGGAATCCAAATTCCACAACAGCATGCCGACTAAATGGATAAAAACACAACATGGTGGAACCTTTTGTTTTAATGCTTCTTAAAGTCTGCAATTTGGTATTTGATCAAAATGTTATGAAAAAAATGCATGCAAGAGATCAACATTTCACTTGAGATTTTACCTCAGTGAGATTCGTAAGATTTAACTGAGCAACTGTGTTTTGTATTTTCTTTGGTAAAAGAGGAACAAGTCAGATGAGGACCACAGACTCAGAATTGACACATTGCTGATTTTGAGAATGCTTTTATTTATCTATTTCTTACTATAAATATAACAAGTCAGAAAAAAATATTTTTTAATGCAACCCCTCTGATAGAAGTCAGTCTTCATAGGTCTACAAAGGTAAAGCACTTGTTGGCAATAAGGCACATACTCAGAGTTTATATTGTGACACCTACGGTTAAACTAGGCTTCTGTGTAGCTCCACACCAATGAGCAGTGTTTATTATGTGGGTGAAATGCAAGCAAATGAAAGAAAAGCAGTAGTTTGGAGTGAGCCACAACCAGGAAGTGACCTTTGTCAAATGCACAAACATGTTTTTAATGCCGGTTGGAGCATACGTGTTTTTATAGCTTGGCCAAGACTGGACTCCAGTTTAGTTAAAAAGCACTGTAAGGTTGTCATCTTGGAGCTTAAAGACCCACTCAAAACATAATCCAGTTCCAAATAGTAAATAAAAACAAGAATAAGAAAAAAAAAGAACAAAATACAACAACGTGAATTCTTTCAACTGTTGGACACTTTGGCAGGAAAAAAAATCTACTTTTGTTACTTCAACTTTTGAAAAATCTCTAAACAATGTTAATAAAGTTATCAAATATATTAGACCTTTTCTTCTCACTTCATACCCAACGCATGTATAATGCATATATTAATTAAATATATCCTGATGATTTGTCATCATAAAAGAAAAATAATAAAAGTAGTTGTCACCAGTTGTGGACATTTAAAATGATGAGTTGGACTAAACAAACATTTGTTCATTTATTTCTTTTGTGTCTCCTGTTCTTTCATGTATTGATGTAGTTTTTAATCATTGGCATTACAGGTAATATTTTGGTAAGTTTATGGTCCTGAGGTGGAGCACAATTCATAACTTGGGCCGTGAGCTGAAAAAGTGTGGAGGAACCCTGACTTAGACTGATAGGATCTCCTTCAGGATAATAATAACAATAATAAACAGTTAAAATAATGCACTCCCATAAAAATGACTATTGTCTCAGCATCAGGTCGGTATTTCTCCAGTTGTTTCCAGGCTGAGATCACATGTGTCGAGTTTCTTTTTACAAATGCCTATTAAAACATTCATGAGTGTAACCACAGAGGAATGATTCTACACTCTTGAAACTGCACGGTCAAAAGTACCGGTAACCCAAAGTGGGTGACATAGCTAACCCAGCACTGGGTCCAAAAGGGACTAATCCAATGACGGCTTATTTATTCAGTTGAGGATTTTACCTAGCAAGTTGAGTCGAGATTTTGATCCAACAAGATGCAAACAACTATCCATACTAATCAGCTAAATCTACAAAAGGTCAAAGTAATGAACATAACCTTTGGTAAAAGCAACCCAATCTGCTCAAAAACAACTCAGCATTTTTTAGTGTGTGACTGATGATTGACAATGCAACAGTCAAGTAGCCCGAGTCTATCTCTTCATTTGTCTCCATAGTTTGAAGGAGGGTAAAGGAATGAAGCGAATGTTGTTATATGGAGGAGGTAGCCTTGTCACGTTACCCCAATACTGCAACACCACAAATTCACCGGACTTGTGAGTCATCCTAAGTCCAGAACCATTCAAGAATCTTTCCACTTCAGACTTTATTATGAAAGGCACAGTGGAAGATTAAAAAAAAAAAAACAGACCAGGGTGGCATGAAAAGTATGTGTAAGGCACCGTGGTGAGGCCTCTTTTTAATATCCTCAGACTGCAGTATATGTAAGCTTAGTTAGCATGTAGCTAACTAATGTCCATATAGAAAAGGCCTCAAATTTATTTGCATTTTTGTTCACCTTTCACGAGTCAAAAATTGATTCTAAAAAGACAATATAAATGAGACACATTCAGTCATAGTCCCCAGTGAGAAAAAAAACATACAGTATATGTGATGTCACCATTTTTCATGTATTAAAAATGCTGTCATGTTTGCTTTCTATCTGTCCAACCCCCCCCCCCCCCCCACACACACACACACACACACATTCAACTGGGGACACATCTTCAAATAAACCAAGAAGTGTGTTCAAATAGTTCAAGCAGCGACACCGAAACGAGCAAACTAGTTATAAGCCATTGAACACACCGCTTGAAAACCTTCATTTAAAAAGAACCGCAACAACATAAACACAGCTAAATGAGCCAAATAAGTACCAAGCAGGCATGTATGTTTGAAGCATAAACATTCAATCTGCCTGGACGGACAGCATCACCAACAGCACTTGACAAGGAAAAAAAAAACAACTAAAATATAGTAGTTGAAAAAAAATACTACGACATTCATTAGTATATGCAAAACAGTTGGCTTCAGTGGTATCCTCTCGTGTCAGTAGTTCTGAACTTTTCTTCCCCCACTTGTACTTCTAAAGGTATCTTTACCTCCTAAAATACAAAGCTAAACCTACGGTATAGAACCTTAAATATGTCATCTCTTCATAAATACTTGAGTGTACCTTCAGGTTTTTGTTGCTATAGCAACCTGGTGACGAGGCCGTGGGTCACTGACAAGACGGCGTTGTTTTGTTAATTTTGTTGAGACGAGGCCGTCACCGCACCGAAGTCAACTTCCTCCATCGGCAGATCACCTCATCTAATTTGCATCAAAAATTGTGCCATGAAGTTGCCTTTGTTTAAGGTTAAACGTAGGCTCATACGTGGGGCGCGCTGTTGCACCACGTGTGCTCATACTCGTTTCTTCAAGCATCACTGCCACTTTGGGTGTGTTCAATAGTTCTCCGAATCCACAGGTGTTTACTCTTAATGGCCGCTGTTGAGAAGTTACAGGGGTGGATCAGTCACAGGCAGAATGACGCTTGTGTTTACTTCAAGCAGGCCGAGCCACCGCATATCAATACTGGTAGACGTCGTGGATGGGCAGCTGAAAGGCCGTGGCCGGGAAGGCCTGCGGCACGGCGTAGCCGGCGTAGCCTCCGTATGCCGCGGCCGCAACGGCCGCGTTCTTCTGCAGGGCAGCCAGGGCAGCTGTGTTGGCCGCATAGTTTGTGAATGGGACATATCCGGCGCTGTACAGGCCGCCGGCTGCTTGGATGCGCGGGACATTATGTGCCATGGCATAGATGGGAGTGATCGGACGACCCTGGGGAATGAAGGGCGAGAGTATTGAAGTATTCAATGCTATGTACATCCCGAACATGAACATGTTCAACAACACTAATTACAACAATTGCTCATGATGACCCTTCTAACAGTGTCAACTATAATTCAGGACCTCTATTTCCATACTCTTGACAACTCCTTCAAATAGAGGTCTAAATAATAAGCTACCAAGGAAACATGCCTGTGAAATGTGGCTGCACATTCTTCATTTGTTCATATTTTTGGGACAAGAGGTGGCGCGCATACCTGAAAAGGTGGAGGAGTGGAGACCGGCAGAACTGTGGCGGCGGCGGCAGGAGCCGAGGTGTGTTCAGGGTGTTGCATGGCCAGAGGGTTAATAAGGTGCTCCACTGCGTGCACCTTGCCCTCTTCCATCAGCTTGGCCGCGGGGGCCGCACTGAACACTGGGTACTGCCCGGCCAGAGTTGGCAATGCCACTGCAGACGGACACAGAAGTGAGTGGCGGTTTGGATCACACGTAGAAGTAAAGAAGGATGTGATGTAGCATCTGGCTAACAGCAGAAGACCAGCGCATTCAATACATCCACCCATGCTCAAAAAGACACATCGACGAAAACACAAAATGGTACAGATCAAAGAGAAGAAGCTAAAGAAGAGAATGTATGTTAGAAGAAAAGAATAGGATAAGCGGGTCGTGTTTGAATATGATTTAGAATAGAATGGTGCTCAATTTTAGATTGACCGCATTGTTTTACCACACACGCAAGCGCACACCTTTAGAATGAGCATAAGGTCATCATTGTTTCAGATGGACAAAGGTCTTTCCAATTTAGGGGTAATCCTGTGATTCCACACCCGACCAAACTACTGATTTCTCACTTATCAAAGCTCCAGTCGCGTAACAAAGCTTCAGATTTTCAAAATAGGCAAATCTTGCAATATCAATAAAAGACAAGAGTAATTATGTGGTGGGTGAGGTATTGTTTGTGTCTTGCTTCATGATGATGGAATCGATTCAATACTGGATTTATATTTCAGGATGAATGCCCATCAAATTTTACTGTTGACAACTCAACAACATTCCGCCTTCCCTCCAAGTTTTCTAGTAAAAAAAGAAAAAGTTCAACACAACTCTATTCTGTGTGTGGATATTATTTGTGAAGAAGAACCAAACATGTCCTTAAATGTTGATGCCACAGCATTTGTTTCCCCTCCATTTATATACATAGTATCCCCGTGTGCTTACAGGTACATAAGCCATTTTATTTTTTAATATACTTGCATATATAAACCAAGAGTTGAAATGGAGGAAAACAACGTAATCAATAAAACACCGGACGAAAAAAAATACGCATCAGCATAGTTTTGTGTCGACTCGAATAGACATATGCAAGTCTGCGTCTGAAACACGGAGACACTGAACATAGTTCCACCTCCAACTGCAGTGAAGCCAAGAATAAAAGGTACTGCTGGATAATGGCACGTTCCGTTACCATTGTAAAGCTAATTACAAACACCCTGCAGTTGAGTAAAGTCCCGCCCTTAACCACTGCCCAAGGAAACTTGACACATGGCAGTACGGTTGTCCCATCTTGACGTTAGGTTCGGAATGTCAACTTTCGTTTTCATCTGTAGTTGGTGACAACGTCATCAGTCATTCATTTGAATCAGCAGGAAGTCACGCAAACAATAATTGAACATTGTGCACTTACTGTCACTAATGTTGCTATTTTGTGTGACTGTTCCTCTTTTCGATGAGAAATCAGAAGAGTGGACACAGAAATGAATTTAAAAAAAAAGAAAATGCCTGTGAGACAGGTTTGAATTTTGATTCCAGTCTTGACTGAATGTGTTAAGAGGTGTTTTCAACAGAGAACAACTTTCACTTTTTGCTGGCAAAAAAAAAAAAAAGAAAACCAACAAGAAAAAATACACCCATGTTTTTAGAGTTGGATTAGATATGAAACTACAATTCAGTCAAAAGCTGGAGTTGCAAGGTTGAAAAGAAAAAGTTAACATTATTTACAATTCAATGTTCAGACAGACAACACCACCGAGGGATCAATTATTTTGTACTTATTGTCATTATTTATTTTGCATTGTCGCCCAAATGTTCCTATTCATCTTTTCAAATTGATTTAAATTAATGATAAAGCAAATCGTTATTACTGGACTTCCTGGGTCCTATTTTCTCAAGCTAGCATGGAACGTTGGTTCCAATGCAGCCACCTTGTGAGCCCTTAACGTACAGTAGTAACCTGACACTCCAGATGTCCTGTTTTACCAAAGATTGTTTTTGTTTTTTTTCACATCCATGTGTTTAAAAGCCAATTGAGATTGTCTGGGAAATGTCAAGCGCTTGTACAACTGCTGTTCGTTACATCACGCTGCAATTACATGAAAGGGTAAAAAAAAAAAAAAAAATGCTAGCTTGACAGGTTTATCACCGTGAAAGCATACCGGTATTTTCCATCAAGATAGATGTTCCATTGCTCAGTTGTCTCACTTGTTTTAGTTGAGAAATATTTTCTGGGATCCAAAACTATCTAGCTTACCTAACCAGTTCTGATTAAACTGCTGCTCTGACAACATCAACGCACACCTTTTTGATGCATTGCGCTTTTCGGTACATTGAAACTGAGAAGAAACCCACCGTCTCATGCTTGATATGTGATTTGATTAGATTTCCTGTCATAAATTTCAAACCCTTGTTCTTGAATGTACAGCCAATTTACATGGTGATTAGGTCAATGTTGTTATCAGTCTGAACATTCCGTAGGACAATTTGCTTTTTTTGCATTAACAGCAAATAGCAGTTACCGTTCGATCACGCGAGAAAGCCAATCTTTCTTCTTTGAATCAATCAGCAACGGCAGCCATTTAGCATGTCCATCCGGCAACAACTATTATTTTGATTTCGACAGAAAGACAGAAAGAACGAGTTCTTACAGAAATACATGAAACGACCATCAATGTCATTGCCTGTATTCTATGCAAGAACGGTGCGAGAAGAGGAAGGAGACGGAAAGGGTTTAGTAAAGGCTTTTGAGATGGGTGAGGGTAGGGATGGCTATGTCTATCTCACTGACTTGTGCCTGGTTTGATGGCAACTGGGTTGACGGAGGCAGCAAGCTCCAGACTGGGCATCAGTTCATAGGACTTTTCGGGCAGCTTGGTCTTACCCTCATGGTAGCGGCTGTAGATGCCACGACCGGCAGAGTAACCCCCCAGGTATGACCCCCGAGGACCAGGGGTACGGTTACCCGTGGCGGCGCGACCACGACCTCGCACAGTACCTGCTTGAATACAACAGGTCATCGGATTACTGGGGTAATGTTTTGGGACTCTGTTGAAATTCTTGCGATAGACAACATGCTAATGGACAAGGATGAGATGTCATTTTGCAGTGCTTATGCAAATGGAATAATATAAAAAAAATGGTGGTTTGAGCTCGGAGTGTAGCTATTGAAGGGCCACTTGATTCTCTTTCAGGTGCAAAGTTCTGACTTGTAAATTGTGTCTGGGCTCCGTGACGTTCTATGCCATGTTGTGGATATTCAACCATGAGATGGCGGAAGAAGACAGCGTAGCAGGAAAGGGATGGTGTTAGAAAATGTATAGTTGGTCACATAGCAAGAAGGCTAAATGTTCATTGGGAAAATAAGTAGAAATGAGCGATTACCATTGTTCTGTATCAATGAGGTTCCTTTGGAGAGAAAACCAAAACACAATGATTGTTGAAAGTCAGATCGATTTTCCTGCTTCCACCATATTCAATCAATCATCCAAGATAACGAGATTCACTTTCATGACGTCATCACCCCTGTTGTTGTCTCTCGTGATTCGAAGGACAGACCTTCATCTATTCAAGTTTATCTTGATCAAGATTGAGTTTCCCTTAAATTTGAAGTGCTTATTGCATCATAGGCGACTTAACGTAATTAGAAGTTTTTAGCGATGAGCAACTACCAACATTCACAAAAACATTTAGTGTTTTGGTCTCTGACACTAAAGTGCTCTAACCTTTCACAAAGTAGTCCCTGTTCGGTCCGATGAGTGGGTTGTAGGGATAACCATAGTAGGCCAATGTGTAAGGGTCACACTGGTAGACGTAGTTTTGCTGTGGAGCTTCCGGAGTAGCAGAAACCCCCTTTGATGCCTTCTGGCGAGAGTACTGCTCTTTGTCAACTGGCTTGGCGAGTGTGACCTCAATGCAGGAGCCCTCCACCTCAGTTCCATTCAGGTGGTCCATGGCCAGCACGGCATCATCGCGGGATGTGAAGTGAACAAAGGCGTAGTCACGGATTTTCTTCACTCGCTCTACACAACCTGGGTTCCACTGACTAAACACCTGGTTGATGAAGAAAATACCATTGTTGTTTCTTGAACCAAAGTCAATGTGATTCGCTAAAGTGTTCCATTTACAGTAATCCCTCGCTGTGACACGGTCCATCTTTCAGGGCTTCGATGTTTCATGGAATTTTATGTGCATTTTTTTTTTGTTCTTTATTTATTTATTTATATTTTATAGTGCATTGTGTGGTGCATCCTGGTTGGCTAAGGAACTGTCGATTAATGTCAACAGTCCCTGTATCTCATCAATGTACAGCTTGTCAAATTTTCTCCATCACAAAACCCACAATGTCGACAAAACTCTCAATTTGTAAGAAAATGTGTGTGTGTGTGTGTATATATATATATATATATATATATATATATATGTAGATATATAGATAGATGGGTAGATTTGTTTTTCATGTTTGGGCCTGAAAAAATGTTTCATCTTTGGTTTCATCCAATACAGTATTGTATGCATAATACTTAAAGAAAAATTAAGATGACTACTTCACGGATTTCACTTGTCACGGGTTCTTTTTGGAACGCAAGCCCCGTGATAAACGATGGAGTACTACTGCCAAGGCAACCTACCTGTTTAATTGTTTCCTCGCTGGTCTCCATCATAAGATTCCTGACGTAGAGTATTTTCACAGTCTCCATGACATCTTCATCCACATCAATTTCTGGCTCTGCCCAGTCCACCGCAATCTGGTGACCCCACAGCTGAATGCGTCCAGGCATCAGTTTCCTGCGGGCCATGGCGGCCGCACGGTGCGACTCGTATTCTACAAAGGCAAAGCCACGGTTCTTCATCTTGTCTGCAGCGCTGGCGTAAACAATCACATCTAGCACGCCCTCTGTCACCTTGGAGACCTCCTCCAGAATCTCCTCACGCTTTTTGGTCTTGGGGATACCGCCAATGAAAAGACGGCAGTTGTCTACAGAGGAGCAGACCCCGAGGAGCCGTCCGGGCCGCACCTCGTAGTTGTTGAGTTCCCGCACAGCCCGTTTGGCTTCGTGTTTCTCAGTGTACATCACAAAAGCATAGCCCCGATTCTTCCCATCAAAGTCCATCATGAGGCGCATCTCATAGATGCGTCCCACAGACTCGAACACGGGAACGAGCTCATCCTCATAAACATCTCTTGGGATCTTCCCCACGAAAATTTCACATCCCCTCGGTGGAGATGGGCCGTTCCAACCGGGAGGGGGCCCGTATTTGCGTTGGCCATTTTCCTGGACCATACCGTAGCCAGTGCGCTCCATCAAAGCCACCAGTGCAGCCTCATTGGGAGTCCCTACGACACCCTCCGGAATGTTGATCTGTCCGAGGAGAGCGTGGTGGGGGGCACCGGTGGATTTGCAAAGCTTGGAGGGGGCAGTATTGTTGCTCATGGTTGAAGAGGAAGCAGGATCTTCGGCTGTCATTCTGACAAAAACATCCAATTAGAGCTGTGGCCTGAGGGAGGCAAAGAGATTGGGAGAAATTAGTCTTTGGTTCTTGTCAAATATTGAATGACATTTAAGCATATATTATTTGTAATTCCTGAATAAAATTCACGATGTCAAAGATGATTAGAAACCAAGACAAGAGGTCGTTTGGTGGGCTTATAACGTGACAATCGTCCATAAATGCGCACGCTGCCTCACGCTATCAGTCGTTTTACAACCCTGTTTTGTTCGCTCCATAAGACTCTTTTCTGATCTCTGACCCCAATAAGGGAGATTGGCAAGTCATAAACCCTTCAACATTCGTTCAAGGTTCACCGAGGTCGGCTCTGTCACATGTTCACGATGACCGAGTGGTGCTGGCACGGCTGATCTTACATGCACTGTACCTCCATGCACATTTAACTGTTTGTCACACTGTAGCTGCAAGAGATTGTTGGATATTCAACGCCCTGTGCTCAATATGAATGTCATACTGTACAGTGTGTTTGTGTGTGTGAGTGCATTCTCTTATTTTAATACTTTACCCGCATAAAAAGCACTGAGAACAATCAGCTTCCTAAGCGTAAACCTCTTATATCACAACACTGGCGGCATTCAGAAAGCAAAAATGCACAGCATTAAGTCTGTAATCACCACAATGTGAGGCAACCAATCATCTTGGACCATGTGTGTGTGGGGGGGGGGGGGGGGTTGCTTCTTTCGATTGTTCGGACATTTGATCATGAGCACGAGGCGGTCAACAAAGGTTAAAAAAAAACTACAAAGCCAAGCAACCATGGTAACGCAAGCATTCATTTGCCTGAACCAATATCCCAGCACCTCCATCCAACACACACACACACACACCTGCTCTCTGCTACCTTACAGCCTATGAACTACAAACACCCTAGATTGTAATTTATGAACAAATCAACGTAATATACTCTAATAAGAATCAAGATTCTTTAGTGAATGCAGAAGGGCAGGAGCCAAGAGTGACGAAACCAGATGTTGCTTATTTTCTGTCTTTTGTCATTTGCCGAGCGTGACGAGGTCAAGGTGACATATCCGACCATTTTATAAACCTGTTCCTGTTGTTTTTCTTGATGATTAAGCAAGTGAGCTTCATAAGCCTAAAACAAACAGTAGTCAAAAGGATTATTAAAACGCAAGGAAGGACCACAGCTCTCAGACAGTGCAGACCATTGAAATTAGTCTAACCCAATCACGACTCTGTGTGTGCTCGTGAGTGTGTGTGTGTGTGTGTTGGGTAAGAGCTGCAACAGGTAGATGATTAACCTACGACCACAAATTGTAGCTTTTACTCAAAAGTGAGCTTTACTCCCAGCACCAAAATCACATTTTCAGAGCGAGACAACAACACAAGAGTAAAGAACACACACTATCTCCCATCTCATCTGTCTACTATCTCATCTGATTTAGCGACAACAAGATCCCGTCAAACCTTCAAGACCGACCGTGAAGTCATTCGACAGCTCTGAAAGGGCGATGGCTTGATTGGCTAATCTTGTCAGGTTAAGAGTCACCATCATGGCTTTGAGAGATCAGCCTCGTGTTTATAATTGATAGAAGCACCTGATTCCTTGCGCATTAACAACGTGTCATAGAGGACCACATTGTTTTATGAGTGCAGAGAAGGCTTTTACAAGCATCCTTCCTCTGGACTAAGCCATAAAGCTGAACTCATTTTACCCATTGGAAATAGAGCTTGGCATTGACCCATAATTCCACACAGTAGGGGGAAAAAAAGATTAAGAATATACTGTAGGCCTAGAATGACTCTCTGTGAGCTACAATATGTATATTAAAGCTGGCCATCATCAGGGCACACACACAATATACTGTATTCTAATCGAACAGCGATATCAGTAATTCTGCCTTCGAAAAGATCACAAGTTTTACCAAGGTATCCATTGAACAAAGCAATATTTTGTTCCCGTGTATTTTGCAAGTAAATCACTGCAGTAAATTCAGCAACCTTTATAATTGTGCGTTTAATTCACACTGGTGTAGAAGTGCAGCACTTCATACTTGGATGTTTCTAAATTTCAGCTTAGCTCCATTTGGATCTGTACATGTTGTGCACAGAGGTTTGTAGGACAAATTGAATGTATTCTGTAAAAGAAAATGAAATCTTTCCGTTTCCATCCAAAGGTGACGCTACAAACAGGCCCGAGTTGCCATGCTACGCTTCAAGGAACCACAAACAAAAACATTACACTACTTTGACACACACGGATGCATTTTCACACAGCCTCGGGTGAAAAGAGCTCAAATTTCCCTTTGTGGCTTGTTGCAAATGTTATTCTGACCGAAGCAAGAGAGAGGCAAGGTGAAGTCTGAAAGATACGGATGCAAAAAAAAAGAGAAGACGGAAGAGAAGCCGATAATGCTGAGAAGGGATGATAGCTACCAAAGTTGCTTAACAGCACTCCACCGCTGGGCCGTCTGCTCTAAGGAGTGCTGGTCCACCTCCATGACAGACAGGTTCAGCGGGGCACTGAACACACATGGACCGGCCTCCTCTACACAAACACTGCAAGCATGAGCGCTGATCAGGGTGGAGCTTGAACAGGTACAAATCTGTGTATGGTATGTGTGCATGTGTGAGAGAGAGAGAGAGAGAGTGAAGGGGAGATGGCTGATGGGAAATGCAGTCGTCTTTTCTGCTTAGAGATGCAGAAAAGCAAAGGTGGAAAATAACAGGAAGCGTTTAGAAGCTTTTAGGAACATCCTCTAGTTTTTCAGGAGGGGGGGTTGCTGGATGATTTCTGTCCTGTCTGCACAAGACGTGAGCATCTTTGGCCATGTAAGACTTTTTTTTCCATTTTTTTTTTTCCAGTCAGCATCTTAACTTAAGCAAACAATACACGCCTTCCTGGGCAGCTAAGAGCAGAGGGAGAGAGAAAGAAGGGTGCAAAGTCCCAAATGAGAGGGCTTGGCTTGCTCTTGTAGGTTCTGTCTTTAAAAAAAGTGCTCTCAAGAGCAAGAAGAGAGGGAGTGAAGGACAAACTAGAGGAGATGGGGTGAAATCAAGTGGGTGAGATTAAAGTCTCGGTGTGTGGTCAACAGTTTGCTTGAGTATCAGCTGCTATTGAAACTGGCTCCACTCCTTAACGACCGGGAAAACAACTGATAAGGAAGTCTAAGCAGCACCAAGAACAAAGAGAAACGCTGAACAAATTCCTTAGCATGGCTTTAAATGTAAAAAAAAAAAAAGAAAAAAACATCTCTTCAGGTGTTCTGAGGTGAGGGGGGGGGGGGGTGGGCTGAATCTAAAACGATCAATGGTTAACTGTGTAGCGCCCCCAGGGAAACCTACCCAGAAAAATATCTACCACTCACTCACTAAATACTTTAATACTCAATTATTGCCTTGTATGATAATATGACCGCAGGTGAAATGTCAAATGTGTGTAGAATTTGAAGGGCTTGGACAATTTGATGACCACTCAATTGATCAAATATCGTACTGCCGGATACGCACAATTTATCATAGCTGTTCCCTTTTCTGGTTGACTATTGTGATCCCAATTGTTTCGGTATGGTGCATTAAAACAGCAAATTGTGTTGATCTGACTCTACCTCAGCTTGTTGAAACGAGGTTTTAAAAACTTAGAATATTTGTTTGTAAAGCTGTGACACATACTTCAACAAATAATTTTTATAGAAGTTCAGTGACTGTTATGTTAAAGGCTTGTAAAGTTTTTTTTTTTAATGGGTTAACAAAGTTGCTGAGTCTAGTTAAACCCCAATGATTTGTTACCCTCTTGAGCAAAATGTTAGTGCAAATATCTATAATGATTTATTTTGAAATGTCTTGACATGTACAAACTGTAATGGGACAACAGGTTAAACGGAGTTAAAGTTGTCACTGTATGACTTTGTTCTCTGTTGAGGCCAGGGCCACAAGAGCACATACACACACACACACACACACACACACACACACACACACACACACACACACACACACACACACACACACACACACACACACACACACACACACACACACACACACAAGAGCACATACACAAAAATTTGCCAAGCAGACAAAAAGGCAGGAATAAAGTCAGCAATAAAACAGTGCTGCTAATCAGTATCTTGGCCTGTGAGCCAGTTTGGTTCTGCAAGTCATCCATGAAAGTAAATAAGTAGCATGTCACGTGTGTAAAGGGTCGCAGAGAGCGACGTGACCTGCAGGAGTGCTGCGTTTCGGCTCGCGCTGGACTTTCCAGGAAGCACTTCCTCCCGGTCATATGCAGACACTGAGAAACAGCTTCAACACTTTCAAAGAAAACAATTTCCTCTGGTGATTTCCAACGCATCGCTTTGAGAACACAGATGTCGGTTTTATTAGTAAAAAGTGATGACAAAGTCCACTAAACACCAAAAGAGATTAGATATTTCGTGTCTCTTGTGCATTCTCCAAGTGAACGAGTGAGCAAGTGAAACAAAGAACTTGATGAAGGAGAAGCGAGAACTGTGGCTAACCCTTGAGGACACATGATGTCCTCACAGCGGAGGTTCACACAGTACGTCTGTCAACACGCTGACGGCCATCCAGGAGAACTGCATGGCTGAGTACAGTCACACTAATAATTTAGTCATGAGACAATTTGACAAGCCTTTCATATGTTTATGTTGCTCTCTGTACCTTTGGTGAGAGATAGAGTATGTGTCTTGGGTACTGGGCACTTTACAGAGATGCACAGTACTGAAAATTACATTACAAAATGATAAACTGGGCAGCATGGTGTAGGAGTGTTGACATGTCTGTGTCACAGTTCTGAGGATTGAGATTTGAATCTTGACTCCAGACTATCTGTGTGGAGTTAGCATCCACCCATTTTCTAATCCGTTTATCCTCGGGGGCATGCTGCAGCCTATCCTAGCCGTCTTCGGGCAGTCGGCGGAGTACACCCTGAACTGGTTGCCAGCCAATCGCAGGGCACACAGAGACAAACAACTATTCGCACTCACAATCACACCTAGAGACAAATTAGAGTACAGTATTCCATCAACCTGCCACGCATGTTTTTGGAATGTGGGAGGAAACCAGAGTACCCGGAGGAAAGGAGAACATGGGCCGGCGTGCTAGCCAGTCGACTGGAGTTAGCATGTTCTCAAAATCCTTTCCATCCCCAAATGTATTTTTCATGTCTCATTCAGTCATTCTGTTCGCTGGATTGAACCACCGAGCGGGAGGATGGATGGATGGATGACTAAATGACAGCTACTAACATTGGAACGCAATGAAAAACGTCAATGCTAGCATTTTTACACATTACAGCCGTGCTCAACATTGAAAACTGAGTGGCTAATTGACAAACCGACTGAGATTCTCACATTCCTATGCTTAACACTGGCTAGAGTTTATAGCCCTGCACATTGTACAGTGATCCAGTACAAGAGCTGTCAGATTTTGATAATAAAGAGAATAATGATTCTTTTTTTTTCATGTTGATTCCGATTAAGAATATCGGCTCTTATATTGGTTCTTACATGTTGCAAGTGAATCTAATGGAGTGTCCCACTTGTGTATTTCTTCACTGCTCTGTTTGTCTTCCATCCACGTAGTTGGCACCATCATTCATCCGGCTCACTCAAGCTCAAATAGTCGGGGTGGGGTGTTTTTTATTTTATTTTTTGTCATGACGGGGGGGGGGGGGGGGGTTTGATGGCAAGGTAACGTACAGAACTTTGATGACCATCGGGTGCGGGGTGTGACATATGCAGGAGACTAACTGCCCCCCCACACCCCCTCCCATGATCTCGTCAGGCCTCCCTCGGAGCTCGAGAGCCCTTCAAAAGTGAAGTGAATGTGGCCTGAAGAATTTCAGGTCAGACGGAGTGCGTGTGCGACTGCCCGCAGCCCGTTCCCACTTCACCGCGGAGGGATGATTCCAGCTCATTTACCCAAAGAGCCCCCCCCCCCCACACATCCCCTGCCTTAAGGAGCCACTCAAAACCACAGCAATGAAACCGTACGCCTTCAACTCAAAACAGAGCATTCAGATTGTCTGATTGAACCATCACTTGAACCCAGATTCAAACCCTAATAATAAATTGCAGAAGAAAGTTAGGATCTGAGCTGTTTGTGTCACCTACAAAACACACGTCACCAATAATAAGATTTTGCTTTGGGTCCAGCCAAAAGGAGCTTTGCCTTCTTGGCCAAACACATTCCTTGAGTTAATCAGCTGGCCTGACAAAGGCAAGGGACAACAACTTGAAGACAATTATTACAGCTGACAACGACATCATAACTCACTCCCCAGGTGGACACTGGAAAGAAACACTTGATCACATTGTGACTTGGTTGGATGACTCAAACAAGGAAATATGAACAGCTTCATTTTTACATTTTTGCCATTGTCCTCCAACATTACTCCTCGCCCATCGTCATCAAACACTGGCCCACCCATTCAACAAACACATCTCGAAACGTGTGTCAGGATCCACGTGTGTAAACGGCCAATTGTAGTCAACACAACGTTGAGAGCCTTTCTCGCAAAGAAGTAGCATGAAAAGTGTTGTCGTGACATGTTTGGTTTTGCATTTGATGTAGATCACACTATTTCACAACACACGCACACACTTATGGATACAACAAGCAGCTCTTTAGTGAGGTAAAAGTTCACAAGATTACATGTATCGGCACTGAACACACGCACTCATAACAAAGTCTCCTCATGCCACTCCACTGGTTCCACTGGTTTCATTGTGAAGGACAGAATGATCTCCAGTCCAATTCACCATTGCTTTCAGGTGCTCTGCACCACATTGACAATGATTTTTCACTGACTGACTGGCAAAATGAGGAAATCCAACAATAAAGATTCCTCTCAATGCAGCGGAGCATTGAAATATACTAAATTCATGTCCAAATTACAAAGCAGTTGATTTCATGACCCTTTAACGGCTGCTTACTGAAGGTTCATTGAAGATGTGCCTTTAAACCATTCATGACGAGGAGAAATAGTGTTCAGACAGTTGCAAAATTTTGGTCCCGAACATGCTATTTGAATTTTGCTGCTCGAAGACACTAAGAAAGAGAGAAGACATGAAGTTGAAAGTCATCAACTGTACCTGTGGGCCACACTGAGGGGCATTGATGTCAACAAACAGGTGGTCGAAGAGGCAACCTTTGCGTTTGGAGTTTTTCTTCTTTGATTTTGGTGCCGATAAAAAGTAAGATGCAACGAAGCGGAGCAGCTCCCTGCCTGCCTGCTCCTGTCACTGCAAATGTGGAGGTAAGTAAAGGTGCTTTAGTGTTTACTCATTCTCAATGGGCAGAAAAGAGAGGTGGGGCCATTCAGCGCAGGTAACCCCCCCCCCCCACACACACACACACACCAGCACCACCTATTTATTCTCTTTAACCTCTCTCTCAGCTGATAAGAATTAAGACAAAGGGGAGGGCAAGGCAGAAAAGGGCAGAGGTTGTGACAAGAACTGGTGAGTGGAAGCAATCAGGGTAAAGCTTGTCAGACAACCTGTAAATGTGTTTACGGCGCTATCTCGCACACGTGACTGACCTCTTAAGGAAAGATTTCCCAAAAATGACCAAGTAAAAAAAAAAAAAGATAAGGGTGCTTTCTTTGTGATGTTCAAATAGTTCAAGTCCACTCTACAGTTTTCGAACCGATTTATTCTGACATGGATGAAAAAAAATGCAATCTAACATGCAGGCCAAAGCCAGTAGTTGACAATGCCACTCTGTCGATAGACATCGGACCAGTGCGCACCCTGAGGATACGCGCTCATGGCAGGCAGGGGAGACAAAATAATGATTACAATAAATTATGCTATTTTCTGTGTGCAGTCGAGAAAAAACAAACAAACAAGAGCACATCCACATAAGGTATATTTTGTCAGTTTGTAATCGTTGATTCAGAGTTCAATCTGTTTTGCTCATGCAAGATCTGTTATGAATTGAGTCCTCATTATCTTGTCAGAATTTAGCATGTTGTGAAACTATTGTGTACAGGTTTTTTTTCCAGTTGTGCAAAGTTATTAAAATGGGATTTGTATACCCTTGACAGGAAAATGCATTCATACCTTATACTTTTGTGCTGAAGTAAATTTAATCTATATTTTGTTTAGCTTTCATTTAAGGAGTTCAAATCACAGTATATCAGCGTATTTTAATACCTCAACTGTGAGTTTTTGGGGGGGGGGGGGTTTGGTTTGTTTTCTTTTTGAAACATTGACAGATGAGCTGCAGGAAAATATTGTTCAGCTGTGTCGTGAGACGAAAGTCCAGATTGTAAGTCACTAATACTAACAGCTTTGAAATAATAGAGGAGCACTTGGACGCTCCGTAGTTAGAACCGAATAAAGGTTTCGCTTCTGGAAATTTGGCAGGATGTGATGAGATTGCAGTGGCCATTGTGCAATTTCCAGGTCAGCTGACACGGTTTCATCTTTTGTACTCTGAATTCATTCAATATGTTGAGTACATTTAAAAGTTTTCCCTTCTGACAGTCCACCCAAAAAGGGTCACCTTGTTTTCAGGTAACAAGAAAGGAAAACCGAGCAAAATCTGAAGCTGCATGGTTTTCATTGGCAGGCAATCATAAAATAGACAAAATCTGAACCAACAGGTAAACTATTTTTTAATAGATGGTAAAGTCAAACCTTTCACAAGACCAATAGTATTATGTATTATAGTATTATGTAGTATTTAGCCTCACAAGGGTGGCAGAGGGTGCTGGAGCCTATCCCAGCCATCTTTGGGCAGTGGGCGGGGGGCACCCTGAACCGGTCGCCGGCCAATCGCAGGGCACACAGAGACGAACAACTATCCGCGCTCGCACTCACACCTTGGGACAATTTAGGATGTTCCATCAGCCTGCCACGAATGTTTTTGGAATGTGGGAGGAAACCGGAGTACCCGGAGAAAACCCACGCAGGCCTGGGGAGAACATGCAAACTCCACACAGGAAGGAACCCGGTACCTCTGCACTGTGAAGCCGATGTGCTAACCACTGGACCACCGGGGCCCATAGTCTTATATTAAAAAAAATATATGCAGCCTTCACGATGGGTGGATAAAAATATTAAATATGTAGGTCAAATATCACAGGTCCACAAAAATGTACAAAACTATTCTTGATGATTTGTTTGTTCAGATTCCGAATCTGCCCTTGTTTTTTCTCTTGCACATTAGGTTTAATTAATAATGACAATATTAACAATAATTATTATTATTATTAGTAGTAGTATTATTATTAATATGTGTAATATTTCTGAATTAAGGGGTGGGTTCAGCCACATGAGGATTGTTTTGTGAAATGCCATAGCTATAAATTCCAACATGTGCAAAAATCCATATCGAGCAAGCTTCATACTTAAAAATAACAAATGTAAATATCTCAAAACCCTGATGTGCTAAAAAAAAGTAATGACATTTCTTCTAAATCAGCGTCAAAAATACATTTAGGAAGAGATAAAGCCAGCTCTGATTAAAATTTGTCGTTGTGTATTTGGTAAGCTCGTGCGAAAGACAGAAAGTCCTGGTCAACATTTACTGATCATGAACAGAATCAAATAAATAAATCAATATAAAAGAAAAACTGGCATGGACAAAAGTAATGGTACCCTAAGATCAAATTTGTTGCATGCATCTGAGGAAACCACTGCAGTCAAATGATTTCTCTAACACTCAATGAGACCGTTAAAGTATTTCCCGGCGCCAGCTGCCTCTTGTGACAAGGGTGCCATCTTCAGACAACATGTTTTGGCTACTTCACAGATGCTCAATAGAATTTACATCAGGCCTCATGGAAGGTCACTTCAAAATAGTGAAATATTATTTTTTTTTCTCGTTCTGAGCCACTGTTGGGTTTTTCCAGCCATGTGGACTGGCACTTAATTGTATACGAGGACCCACGACTTGTGAATAAGAACGAGCTTTCTGACACTGGGCACATTTAGAATGCCTTCAGAAACTTGAAATTTAATTTCACCCTGCATAGATTCCAGACATCCGGTACCAGATGAAGCAAAATGGCATCAGAACATAATCAACACTTCTCTGTGGAGTAGGTGCAGTGTTCTATTCTTTGTATTCTTCATTTTGACGCCTATAAACTAAAAGCTTTGCGGCCTGTCAAAAAGCCTTTTTGCTAATTCCAGTCTTGCCGGTTTTAAATCAGTTCCATTATAAGTTGTGTGCAACGCCGTCAAATATTTTATATCTCAAGTTAAAATCTGTCAATGCAGCACCAGGTTTGTCCTTAAGTCTACTTTTCAGAGGCGGATCATTGATTGACCACAATGATCACTCAGAAGCAGGCTGGATATCCAAAGTGATTTGGACAATTCATTTTCAGCCCTAACTCGACTTTGCCACACTTAAACACATTAGGAAACAAAACAGTCTGCAATATAGACTAAACACAGGGCATTCCAGTCATTTTTGTCAGACGCATACAAGGGATGTGTGGAAGTTGAAACGCGACTTTAAACAATCTTTAGTGCGCAAGCACAACACTATTATCACTTGCCGTGCAATTGCCGTAGTACGGGTGACACATTAACCAATGGCTCTGTTAATGAAGGACAAGCCATCACTGATTCTCCATTTTGGGTAGGCACACAAACACACACACACACAGAGGCTTCGCGCGCACAAATAGAGCAAAGTTTGCAAACGGACAAAATCTGTGGTCCCGTCAACATTGTGAAATCGGGAGTGAAGGCCAGGCAAAGTCATAAAGCTATTTAGGAGGCGGGGGAGAGCCCAATTCAGAGATGCTATATAGCAGAAATACACATCCAGTCAAGACAAGCTCATGTGTACTGAGTGACACCTGCACATGCTTTTTTTATTTTTATTTTATTTATTTTTTTGAGGAGAACAAGAAATAGAGCCAATTCCTCCTTTTGAGCAGCAAATGTAAGAAATTCACATGCAACCAGACACAGGTATGGAGGTGATAGTTATAGAACTGGCCATACATGCCTGCTATGAAACAAAACACGCACAAATAGTGGTATAATGGCCAGTGTGTGTCATCAAATAACTCCAATATAGTCTTTGCATGCTCATCCTTAACTTTATGCGGAGTGTCATTTTCAGTAAGAGCATTTTGCTGCATCAAAAATGCTCATAAGGTTCCATATATATATATAAACATGTGCGCCCAGAGAAATTTAAAAAAAATCTGCTGATGCCGAAATGCCACTGTCAGTAAAACAACACTTCCCAAAAGGGAAATGTGTGTTCAGTTGTAACACTTCCTCATTCAAAGGCTTCACCTCACATCCTGAAACAAGTCAGCCAATCGAAATGTCCCCCCCGCTTATCATTAACAAAAAGGACTCAGCACAATTATAGTGCTTTTCTGCCCCCCCCCCCCCACACACACAGGATCTAACATTTTCCTCTCCATCCTGGTGTGAGTCGAGTCCTCTTTTGCCTTCTCGCTTGTCAGCTGACCCTCCCGTCATGTGGCGAGCGGCGAGCCAATAGCAGATCATGCGCAATCAATGCCAAGGTCAAGGATAAGGAAGGAGAGAAATAATAACAAGTTGGGGGGAGCAAAACAACTCAGGAAAAGTATAAAGTCAAATAAATGCAGATGACTCGTCTGACCGCTGAGCATTTAACCGCTGAGGCGTCAAAACGGTGGACAGTCATGTGAGAGTCTGCGAGCGCTGACGCGACACGGCGGATTTACCACATCTTCTTACAACTTAAACATGAAATAGTGGCATCACTATTTGCACAACACCGTCCAACATGCACCAGAGGACAAATTGTGTAACTCCGAGACCATCATTCAAGCAAGCGGCGTTTGTGTAAAACTCCAACCCTCACTGCTAAGATGGGACACTTTATGCACTCTAGAAAACTCGAATCAAGTCTTTTCGTTCACCCTCCTAAACAATGTCAACTCCTTTTGATAATGAGCCACATTATGATTTCCCTAAGTGCCCCAGTGTAATGGTGAAAATGACACAAATGTATAATCACCTCGTCATATTATCACGTATACAGTAATCCTCCACTTTATTGTGTTTATATAAGTCTCAAAGTGATTACAGCATGCGGGAGGGGAATTTTAAGGCTTGCACTTTTTCAAGCTTTTCATGTGGTCTCGACATATCACAGATTTTCACCTATCCCGGGTGGGTCTGGAATGTAACAAGAGGTGGTCACCACACGTATTAGCTGCTGCTTTTCACTGTTATTACTATACCCCCCCCCCCCCCAATAAGTAAGAGTTGTATCTTGAAGTACATGTACTGTATGCTGTATTCCTTCAAGTACTATTAAAAATACATTTTGGTTCATGATGTATTATTGCATTTCTTGCGATTCACTGGAACCAAAATCAGGTAATTTAATGACTTTATGATTTTGCTCCCGTAGTTTTTTTTGTTTTGTTTTGTTTTTTGCTTAACCCTTTCAGGAACAGCGGTTCCTACAGTGGACATCTTATCATGTTTTCAGGTTACAGGGTGCATGTCAAGGTTAATCTATTTTAATACATTTCCATCCAATTGATTCAATAGTTCAGCTCAAGTGTTCCCAATGAGTAGAATGCCACTTTGATGAATCCCCTGAAAAGGTTACCTGTGACCAATGTTCAACTTTTTGTGTTTTAGTTATTTGCGAGACAATTTGTTCTTTTCACACACAGTCGCACCCACGAGCACACACTGGCAAAGAGGGAAGGATAAAAATAAGCCGGTTGGATTGCAGTATTAACACCCTCCAAATTCACATTCCAAAACACACAATGACTAAGCTCCTGAGCGGTGTCACGAAACAGGGATTTTATGACAAGAAACAGCAAGTTGTAAAACAGTTCCACTTGTTCTTCATTTTATGAACGATGGACTGAAACTGCTCATGACCAAGTGTGGGTGGTGTTTTATATTTGTTTGATTTTCCGAAGTATCTTTGTTTGAGCAACGGTAGGGATCCAGGATGGGGGGTTTTTTTTGGTTTTGTTTTGTTTTGGGTTTTTTTTGCTGTCATTTTAAATTTATTTTATTGTGCAACTGTATGTCGAAACATCACACACACAAGTCTACACAGCAACTTTGTCAATAATGCTGATACCAACACATGAGAGGTTTCCCGACTGGTCCAAGGTTGTTGCAATGAAAGAGACAATATTCATTTACAAGCCACGACCGAAATTATTTTAAAGTGTGCGTTTTCTCAGACCAAACCCAGCTGTTAAACAAGACCATCAAGTCAACAGACAACTTCTTCCAGCACTAACTTTTGCGTCACAAAGCACACCTCGGTCGCCTAGCAGCCAAGATGACTGAGGATAACAATCATGAACGGAAACGCGACGTAGCGATTTGAGTCTTTTGTGAAACCCAATACGGAAAAGTGTACTTCGCTGTTTCCCTCTGGTCTCGCTAGTCCTCTATAAATGCTCTTGGGAAAACAAATCAATAGAAATACAAAACAGATAGATATCACGATAAGGAGACCCATAAAGGATTTTTGTAAGAAACGGGTTTACTAAACGGGTCGTTGATATGTGTTCTTCGAGTTGGATGGGCAAACATTTGCTCAGAAGTCACACCGTGCTGACAAAGACACATTTAGCAACGTAATAGATGAGGAGAGCTTTTTAATGAAGCGTTTGTACTAAGTATGAACATAGCGGTATGTACGGGTAATATCTTGACCATCACACATTCCCACAACTGCATTTCAGACAACGACCCCATTGTGTGTCAGAACCGGTATGCAGCAAAGAGATCGCGCAATCAGCTGCATCAAGCGTGCATGTGTGCGGGAACGAGCAAGCTAATATGTCTTCTCTTGATGCAAAAACTAGTACTTTCAACAAAAAAAAAAAAACTAATTCCCTTCTCATCCAAAAGAGGCAAAAGAAGGACGAAGGAAGAAACACACATTGAAATGAGGCATGATAGCAGGAGTGGCATTAGGAGCAGAGAGGAGAAGAGGGTTCAGCTGTATCACCACACATTAGGTGGCCCGGGTTTCACCGGGGTCAAAGGTGGGACGATGCAAGATGCACGGTGGGGAGAAGGGACTGTTGTTGCAGCCTTCACAATGGGTGGATGTCACCTGTTTACACACGCGCATACTGCGCCAACGAAGCCGCAGCTTGTGCAATTACACGTTGCAAGCAGAATTTACGAGGAAATCAGACAAAAGTAAAAGTCCTATGTGGACTTTTTATGTTCACCCTATGATTCTATGTCCCATGTATACCAGCTCCCTCCCACATTCCCAAAGCATGCATGACAGATAAACTAAAGAGTGAATTGTGTGGTGGTAAAGAGTGTTTTTTGTATGTGTTTTGCTATGCAGTGTACCAAAGCCTCCATCGGTAGTTTGCCGCTGGCCTCTCACTCACCCCGTCACGCACGACAACTAGCGAAAGAGAGTTAGCAAACGTCAGCCTCAGAGGGACATCTCCCTTGATAGCTAGCTAGCTGGTTAGCTTAAATAAGTGAATGTGAGGCTTTGTAAAACACTCTGGGCACTGTATATGGTGTAGATTCACCATGTCCCATTTTGATCAAATTGTATTTTCCAATTGTTGAAATGTGACATCTTTATTTTGGAAACGTACACGGAGTAACCACCTGATGCCCCGTCAATTTATGTTCAAAACATATTGATTTGGACCGGCTTCCTGACATTTATATTTGTGTCCATGGGGAAAATAACCCATCTATTCAACATTATTTCTTGGACTACATCACACCGGTGTCTAATACTCGGTTGAACATTAAAGGAGCTCCTGAGGGAGGGCAATGAAGGGGAAAGAATACCGCCATTGTGCTTTTCGGGTATGTGTGTGTTGGTCACAAACAGAGTTAGCGGCGGAGAGGAGAGATCAGATCTTCTTACAGCTATTTCATAAACAACACAATAGGACCAACAGGTTCCTTCCTTGCAGTCATTCTCTTCTTCTACTGGGCAACTTCTGCAGCAATTTTAGCGGATTAGGTTTATGGCACACACACACACACACACACACACACACACACACGCACACACACATGTACACACGCACCCACACACCCACACACCAGACTTAGTGTTCCTTTTCCCATCATGAACATGAGATGGTCATGTGACAGTCATGTGACATATAGCTGCTCTGCTGTTTGTCTGTCTTGAATGATAACAACTCTTTAAAATATATATACACGCACACAACTCTTTCACATTCTAGTTCCTTTTAATACCAACTGCCCTTTATTTCTCCCTGAAACTTGATATGGCTACGAGGCAATTGCTGATACCGCGCTTAAGGAAGAAAAAAAAAAGAGATATGAATTCCTTTCTTGAACGACCATGCCCCTTTTGCAATGGAGTAGTGATTCTGTGAGATGAGATACTAAGTCTTTTTTGTGTTCCCATATGACATAATCTGTCATCAATTCTGACCAGTATTTCGATACAACCGACGCACCTCGCAGCTCGTACACACACACACACACACACACACACACACACACACACACACACACACACACACACACACACACACACATGCACACACACACAGAACTATTTACAGTATTCACAAGGAAACTGGCTGGGATGGAGGACAACACACAGATACTTAAAGGGGAGGAGTGTAAGCCACGTTTCATTGCAGTTTTCAAATGGAAATGATACAAGGAAGTAGTGAGACTATAATACAGTGCGTTCAAAGAAATGAAAGGGGAAAAAATGTTTTCAGGATTCCAGTTAATATTTGAACCCCAAATTCCGTGTCCATGTGCTGCCAAGTGAGTGTTTAATACGGGTGTACCTAATGTTCTAAACTGATGTTGATTAGTTGATTGTTCCCTCAAATTGAAAATGATTTTCACAGTGTTTTACACTCAAAATCATCAGGTTTTCATTAACTCTTTAAACAACTTCCTACAGTCTTTTACCACTTTAATTTCCTGCTTAACACTACATATAAAAAAGATAAAAATCACTAGATCACAATTTGGCCAGAAGAGGTATCATTTTGGATTTAACTGCCGTGTACATCGCTATTGTACTTGAGTGACACCAACAATCGGCTCCAAATTCCTTGTGTGTCTGACCTATGGGGCGAATCAAGCTGATAACCTGATAGGATAGAATGGAGCAACTCCCATTATCATACATGAACTTCTTGATACAGTTGTTTGATACCAAAGTCAAATATATGCGTTTACCTTTCACATCCAATGTCCCTGTGACCCTCAAAAGTGCAGCATCACATATACAACGAGCCAATCTCGTTTGTGCATCAACAAGATGGCCAAGGCTAAAGCGGCACCCTGCCTAACCAGTTTTGGGAAAACATATCCACAAGATGACGAGACAAGACAACATCGCTTCTCACGCACATACGCACACACGCACACATACGCACACACACGCACATATGCGCGCACGCACGCACACACACACACACACACACACACACACACACACACACACACATTTCTGCACAAATAAACACAGACGCTGTCCCGTAACCTTGCAGTGAAGGTTAGAGCCGTCAGCTGGGTCAGTGTGAACACTGAACCAGCTGAAGAAATGTCCTTCCAGATACCCACTGTGTGTATCTCTATCAACCCAGTGAGGAAACAGACCCGTTTCTAAATAAGCTCAACGGCCCATCACGGCATGACACCAACCTGAAAGATGACGGAATGTGTCCTCTTGGGCGATTTGGTTCTTCTGCCGACGTTTTTGGACCAACAGGGTTCACGTTCTCATCTTCACTTCCTCTTTGCCTTGGTGTTGTCCGTCAGGTTCTGTGTGGTCTGTCGTTGGCTGCCAAGGTGCCTCCTGTCTTCAATGAGAGGCCCCCACCACCACCACCAGGAGCACAATCAGAAATGTTCTGACACGGTTCACATAAGTATCACAATCCCAAGTGCACCGAAAAAGAGGACAAGCCAGAATTTCTGTTCCTCATTTGGTGTTTTTTTGGATTCTGACTCAGATCCTCTGTTTGCCTCTGCTCCAGTCACGACAGCACTTCTTGTAGACGCAACAGCAGGAGACAAGAACTTTTTTTTTTTTTTTAAAGAGAGGAGGGTATTAAAACCCACAAGGTCTTCAAATGGAGGAGAGAGGGAGTACAGAAGGTGAAGGTGGGAGGGATGGAGGGAGTAAGGGCAGCGGTAATTAGTGAGTCTGTACCTGACTCTCACTGACATAAGCCCCACATTCCTCGGAACCGAAGAGGGGAGGTGGATGAGGAAAAAAGAAGGGAAAAGTTCCAGCACACTTAATGAACCACAGGAACCCATCAGAGGACCCCCTCCACACACACACACACACACACACACGCGCACACACACACACACACACACACACACACACACACACACACCACGACCAGCACCAGCACACACAGAGAGGAGAAAACCTTCCTTACAGCACACCATCGCTGACGTGTCACTCCAGTTTTCAGGTGGATGTCAGCTGGACACACATCACCGCTGGCACTCTTCTCCGTCCATTGGTTTTTCTGCTTCTGTTCTCAATCCTTCTTTCTCTTTCTTTCTCTTTGCACCTGTGTACGGTGTACACACTGGCTCCTTCACAAAACTCACCAAACCAGAATAGGACTGCCCAAACCCCCAACACTACTCCCTCCCTCCCTCCCTCCCTTCTTTGCTATCGCTCCGGATGGGAAATGCTATCCGTGTGTGTGCGTGTGTGTGTGTGTGTGTGTGTGTGTGTGCGCGCATGTGTGTGTGGCTCTAGCCAATCTTTGTCCAAGTCTGTGCGTGCACGTGCGCGCGCGCGCGTGTGTGTGTGAGTGTGTACGTGCTTAACGGCAAAAACCTGAATCGTAGACGCCAGAGCAACATTCCACCTAAGGGCAGCACACCTTAGTACAAGCCTTCCCTAAGTATCACATCCACCGCAATGTCCATAATGCCATTGGCTCCAGGTGAGTTTTACGCACTGACGAATGTTTACAACCGCCGAGGACACCACACGCTGCCTTCATGCTATGCGGTTCCCTCCCATGACGTAGATACCGGTGTAATGACAACTTTTAGGAATAACAACTCACATATACTCATATTTCTATCTCCCCTGTTGTGCTCCCAGGGAGAAGATGGCTGCCAGTTGGGGGTGGGGTTGGTTGGTAGGGGTGGGGGGTTGGTAAAACTCTCTCATGGACAGTTTTCTCATTCTTCTTTGGAGTTTTTGCAGATTTTAAAGCAAGTAGAGCTAAAATGGGTCTTGAGATGATGATGATACTTTCATGAATAAATTCATTAATCTTGATTAACTGTTGGTGAAATTAATTTCCTGGATGCCAGTCAATTACAAGGCACACACACCACCACCAAAAAGTAAGGCATATCTGGATTTCAGGTGAATCTAAAAATGATGGATAACCTTGATAGGTGACCATCACTTCACAACTTGATGTTCTCTAACAAAGAGCTGAATGACAAAATTCACAACAGGTGTCTGATCCAATCATTGATAGAAAGTCTTCCCAGATGAGTGAAAGCAGAGCGGCCATATTTTTCAACTATTTTCATTTCCTGTCGGCCTGACAATTCTAATGGTACCGACGGGGGTTTAAAAATATATATTTTAAATATATTAACCCTTTCAGGGACAGCGGTTACTACAGTGGACAGCTTATCATGTTATCGGGTTACGGGGTGCATGAAAGGGTTAAGATTTTTTTTTCCCGGGGTCCCAAATCAAGTGACGGCCCGTATTTTTGTATTTGATAACCGGTCTTTCATTAGGGACTTAACCGAGTTAATTGCAGCCATTGATAATGTATAATAACTTTTCTCATCCATTCATTTTCCGATCCACTTTATCCTCACGAGGGTCACGGGGGTTCTGTAGCCTATCCCAGCCCAGCCATTTTCAGGCAGTAGGCGGGGACACCCTGAACTGGTTGCCAGCCAATCGCAGTGCACATGTAGACGAACAACCATCCGCGCTCACACTCACACCGAGGTACAATTTAGAGTGTTTAAGTGGGAGGAAACTGGAGTACCCGGAGAAAACTCACACAGGCACGGGGAGAACATGCAAACTCCACACAGGGAGGGAGGAGCCGGGATCGAACCCACGACCTCTGCACGGTGAGGTCAACTCGCTAACCACTGCACCGTCGATGAGTGGAAAATTTGGGCTTCAGGTTGATTAGCTTGACATGGTAGCACATAAGAGGCTGAAGTCAGATTGAACAAAAAAATATAACATACACATTCATGCACCGCTGCCAAGCGAAACGCGACAAAACAACGACTTTGAAGTCAATTAATACAGTTTCAGGGAACAAATGTTTGACTTGACTTTGTAAAAGTAGGTCGTTCCCCTTGATAGTGGTTAGGCTAGCAGAGAAGGCCTTGTTGGCCCTGATGGTCAACAAATGCCCAAATTGCGGCCGGCAACCCTGTTCGTTTGTTAAGTACTACCAGCTCGACTGGTGAGGTTTGTTTTTTTTTGTTTGTTTCTTCGTACGTGCCTCTCGTTGAAATGTCGTGACTTCATCACTTCCGCACCCACCATTTAATGTCGTCACAGCGCGTGTTTGATCATGCAGAGAAGTTTAAACACACCGCACAACAGCATTCCCCATTTCATTCAACTGTACGTGTCTGCTTACTTACCTGAAGATCTCGCAGGAATTAAAATGGGGCGGGACGAATGCTCTTCCTTCTTCCTTCCCTCAAGCTCCTCGCAAACACCTTGTCGTCATAGAGATGAGGCCGGCCAGAGCCTCTCCGAGCGCTAAGGCAACCGACAATGCTGAGGATAGAAGAGAGGAGGAAGCTGGATTTCTGTTTTGAGCAGCAACACACATACACATGCATAGGTTAGTGTGCGCGCGCACACACACACAAAAGCACACGCACACACACGCGTTGCTCGCGCACACAGTAGGGAACTTGTGTGAATAGGAAACTGAGATTGAGTCAGATGTGCTCACACAGAGAAGTAACTTTTCAACAGCGGCGGCTGAACTCTGTGCTGGGAGGAGGCTTGAGGCCGTTGCACGAGTTGCTCAACGCACAAATGCTTACTTAACAGAAACTTATTGACTTAAAACATCTATTAGGTCTTACAAAAAGTCCACAAGCACAAGCGAATGAGCAAGGACGCTAAATTTACACCATGGCCATGAAGCAACACGGTTCCTCCCAAGTTGTCATCCAGACAATGAAATCATTTCACGAATAAAAGAGTTGGTCTCATACATTCATCGTTTCACCATGTTTTGATTTTACTGTGCTTCAGATCACAACACATTGGGCCTTCATCTCCATTTAAATGTCCTCAAATTGACTACCTACAGGGATTGTTGTCCTAAATCAACCCCGCCCCCCGCCCCTTTAAAAATGTTAATATGTAATGCTATAGTCTATATTAATAATTTTTTTTTCATAAAATATTGGGCTTCCATACTGGTGTTACAGGTGTGCTAGGGCCTGTCCCAGCTGACCTTGGGGGAGAGGCTGGGCACACCCAGGACTGGTCGTCTGCCAATCACAGGGCACACATAGACAAACCATTCACACCCGCATTGACACCAGAGGATAATTCAAAGCACAGGTGTGAAACTCAAGGCCCGGGGGCCAGATCTGGTCTGCCGCATCTTTTTACGTGGCCCGCTAAAGCAAATCAAACATGCTGTCTTCTATGATGCTTGCTAAAATTTGTACCAAAACTTCAAATTCTTGTATGTAATATATACGAGAACTATTGTAAATTTTCTTGTTACCAAAACCCTCATTACAGTAATTCAAACTATAGTTGAATAAACCATTATTCTTGACTTCCTTATATGGTTTCACAGCCATAACGGCCCTCCAAGGGAACCGGAAACTATAATGTGGCCCACGACATAAATGAGTTTGACACCCCTGATTTAGAGCCTTCGAGCAACCTTGCATGCACGTTTTGGAATATGGAAGGGAGCCAGAACATCAACATTGTTCTGGTTTGTGGTGGGGGAGTGGGATTTTTTTTTTCTTTAACTGTAAAGTGTCACATTTCGACATTTTCTTAATAATAACGGCCCAAGTCATATTTTGACAAAAAACGATTTTCTGCCGAACTTTCAGGACTCATAGCTATACATTCAAAAACAACAATTTAAAACGTTTAGCTGAGGTCAAAGGCGAGCTGCTATTCCAGGCCCTTCAAAACAATAGGGCTTATTAAACCATAAATTTACACAATTTATGGCATGCAGGACATAATGTCTCTATAAACACTTTTGGCCCAGTTACAAATCAATTGATTTTCTCAGAATTCGCTGAGGTCTTCATATGCCTTGTCTTTTGAACATCGGTAAGATGAGGCAAATAGAGCTGGAGAGTTGATCATTCTGTTAAAAGAACATGCTCTCTTGAATAATAGAATACCTCGCAACGCAGTAGTAACAGCAAAGGAGATAAAGGCAGTTTTACTTCATGGGTGTGCCGGGGTCATTGAGAGGAATCAGGATGATTTGATTGGTTTTGTATTTGCTGACTGAGTAACAAACGTGCCGAACAATTGGAACAATTGGTGCAATTAACCTGAGTACAGTGCCATTACAGTGCATCAGCATCTTCTCACACACACACACACACACACACACACACACACACACACACACACACACACACACACACACACACACGCACACACATACGCTCGCACACGCACACACACACACACACACACACACACACACACACGCACATACTAGTTACTAAGTACGTATCCACCACTTGGCGCAAAAGCATGTTGTGTTAGTTTGACTTGAATGCGACTTTCAAAATACAGTGCTTAAGAAAGCATTTTTTGTTGTTATTTTCACGAGCAGCTTTGCATGGAGGGTCTGGTGGAAAATATGTCACTTTGTCATATCTGTCTGCAGTTAGATTATTTGGGACATGTCCAAAAAAACGGAATACGACGGTAAAAGCCTTTTCACGTGTCAGAATATTAATTCGATTTTGTAATATACAGTGGTCCCTCGCTATTTCGCGGTTGGTTTAACGCGGCCTCGTGCATCGCAGATTTTTTCAAACATATTCATGAAAAATAAGAATAAAAAAAACGAAAGCAAAAATGCCGCAAAAAGTCCGCAAAAGGTCCGCGAGAGGCAGTGAAAGTCAGCAAAACAACAGCAAGTCACATAGAGCAACATATACAGTACTACATACATGTGTTTACTGTATTTCGTTACTCATACACTAACGACCTAACCTAACTTATACATGTTTAAATATATTAGTATATAGCATCAAGTCATGTGAATTACTACAAATTTGCATGTATACCATTAAATTCGGCCTTATAAATATTATTTATACTCATACACATGTACATATACGGGCGGGGGGGTTCGCTACTTCGCTAATTTTTGTCTATCGTGGGTGGTTTCGGTCCGCATTAACCGCGATAAATGAGGGATTACTGTACCACCGACAATAAACAATTTGATCACTCAGGTGCCATGTTTTTTTGGTTGCTTTTGACTGGAATTTGTAAGGGAGGGTTTTTTTTCATCCTGGGTTGTAGCATTTTGTGTTGGCTATCTCTCCAGCCAGCCTCAATTGAATCAGATGAGTAGTGTAGCGTTAGCACAGTGAGGTCGTGACTTGTAGGCCTACCTCACAGTTCAAATTTCAGCTTCAGCTTTCCTGTGCGCAGTCAACGTATTTTTGCTGCGCTTGCATGGGTTCCAACCTGCAACAAGTAGTCAAACAAGCCGTCAGATGGGGTAGAATAAGAGCAAAAGTGCACAGTGTAGGTCATTGTGGTGAATCTTATCAATGTGTGTGGCTATGTTTGAAAATTGTTCTGCTATAGCATGCACCATTTCTTGTAATACAATATGAATATGCAAGGAAGAATCAACAAATGAGCTGTGATGCATGAATAAGGCTAAAGTTCTTACCTGGCTGGTACTTTTCCACTTAAGCAACTGTAACTAGGCGTGTGGCACCATGTAAAGTCAGTTGAAGGGCACACTGAGCGTGTGTGTGCGTGTGCGTGCGTGCGTGTGTGTTGGTATGATGCCTCATACATTGTAATTGGCTTTTGATGAGTGAAACAGATCAAATCCAAACGGATTATCATCGCCAACACACACGTGCATAAGCACATGCACACTCACACACACACACACACACACGCGCGCACGCACACACTTGAGGTTTTCCCGTGGCGCAGTGGCAGTGTTTGGGAGTCACTGTATTATAGAAATCGGGTTCAACATCTTGTCAAGACCTTGTTTTGCATGTAGGATTCCAAGACAAATCAAGGTCATATAAGTGACTCGTAACAGATAAAGAAAATACTGCACTGTATCACCGGAGACTGTTGACGCATGTATAAGTACACCGAGTAAAACAAGAAGGTTTTAATGCAGCATTGTACAGGTTGCTGTAAAGATTAGACCTTGATTGAGAAAATTCCAGGTCGGCTTAAACCCGCGCAACCCGCCATCTCCAGCTGGGCCGATTATTGAATATGGTTTATACACACAAATGCGACCCTTGGCCACACACAAACACAACACATACTGTACAAAGCAAGCAAGAGTCCTGTTGTGAGGCGACATTGATGACGCGTGTTGGACGGGATAATCTTGCCAGCTGGACTCCCACCCGTGGCTCATTTGGATGAAAACCATGCCATGTTTTTTCCCCCCTACTTTCTGATTAAACATGTCATGTTCAGTGGAGTAACTTTACTATATTTTAAACCAAACCACGGCGAATAACAAAAACGGAGTCAAATGTCATGTTAAAAGCTCACTTCTTACGTAGTCTATTCCAATATTTCCTCGGTCCTCCATGTAGGAGGCAGCGCTCATGAAAGATGTTGCCCCCTGCTGGTAACATGGAAGAGTAACACCATAATGGTACATAGACTACTCATAATGCCTGGCGACAAGTTGACTGGAGTCTATTTGTAGTAAATCGCTACGGATCAGATATTCTTGATTAGATTAGTAGTATCAGAAAACACGTTCACACCTATGGAAACTTCAATGAACCGAGCATACATATTTTGGGGATTGTGGCAGGAAGATGGAATGCCCAGTAAACTCCCATACGCACACAGAGAAAAGGTGATTTTCACATAGCAATGCCGGAGCTGAGATTCAAAACCAGACACTGGTGCTGTATAATGGATAGAAAGAGTCTACGGGGGGGTTAAAAATAAACAACTTAGCTAAATTGTCCCTAGGTGTGAATGTGAGCGTGGATGGTTGTTCGTCTCTGTGTGCCCTGCGATTGGCTGGCAACCGATTCAGGGTGTCCCCCGCCTACTGCCCGAAGACAGCTGGGATAGGCTCCAGCACCCCCCGCGACCCTAGTGAGGATCAAGCGGTTCGGAAAATGGATGGATGGATGGATGGATAATATGGTTGCACAGACCTGCACACACTCTTAGTTCGGGGATGTGGCTGTTTTCAGAATTAACCAATCACACTTGAACTCATGTTAAATGTTTCATCGAACCCTAACACATTTTTTTCCATGTGCATTTGGGAAATTTCAATTTTGAAACCAAGGTTGTACTTTTTGGCCAAAATTCTAAAAGACAATCTTATTTTAAGAGAGGGCGTGCACACTTGTGCAACCACGTTATCTCAGCTCTTTATTTTTATTTACTAAGAAAAAAAAATCAAAATCCAGTTGTAAAGATTACTGTATTCAGTAGGTCACATTATGTCACAAAAATAAAGTATTTGAACAAGGGTGTGTCGACTTTTTATATATAAAAGTCCACACTGGAAGGAAAAACTAAGAACCATTGGGTCACCATGATGATGTTGTTGCCGAATGTTGCCTGACCTTTGTATTGTATGCGATTGTAAAATGAATTTCCCCTCAGGGAGGCATTGCCTGCCAGGCATTTTCTGCTGCAATGAATTAAATGAAAAAGTCAATGTTGTGAAAGATCATTTGTCCACGACATATATTATAACTTTTTTTAAAAAATTCTTTAATCTGTGCCAATGACATATAATGATAGGCGGGGTACGTTACTTTTTACACTTGAAGTCAGACAGTACAATTAACTTGGGTATCCATCTGTTGCCATTCTTATAATAGAATACAGTATTAGATTAGTGTTCAACTAAACGTACAGGACAAGACTTAATGCAGTGTTAATAAATTTGTGAGCAAACTGTGTTAAGAACCGTCCGTTTTTGTAAGCTTTTTTTCCCCTTTTGTTTCCACTTAGAAAAATATTTGACGTGTGCTGTGGAGACATGGACAGTAGGTGGCAGCATCTATCCCATTTGTCATCGAGTGGTTGTCAGGTGTGAACGCAGAATGTTTCAACACAGGAGTCTACAAAATTAGACTTTTACAAAGATAATTTTCTTTTATTGTTTTTTGTTTTAATCCAACACCAACAATGAAATATTCATCAAAATATAAAGTATATTTTAAAAAAATGTTTTGGTGCACACTACTTTTGAGCTGCACTACGTGACATGGTTTGGTATTTGCTACTTGCTGCAAAATTACAAATTAGGATAATTAAAATAGAGACAGTCGTGCAGAGCAAAGGAAGGGAACGAAACAGCACAGTGCTGCGAAGAAACAACCAGTTTTTGACAACTGTCAAAGGTCTGTACTTTACAGAGAACATCCATATGGAGGAAATATGCTGATCTGTAGAGGAGGACTGTGGGTGACAAAAGTAAAAAGCCTACTGTAGAATTCTAAATAGCCCATCACTTATGCAGATTACACTAATCTCCTGTAGCCTTTTCTTCCAGAACGAAAGCTTCTCCAGCAGCATTGGAAATACTCACCCAAGCCCTGTCCCCTCCAAAAAAGTGTTTGATATTCATTCATTTTCCTTTTTGCGCATGCTTCTGGAAGCATTATGGTTCTATTCCCATCATTCTGTAATAGATGATTAAGATTAAGATATCCTTTGTTGTTGTTTACGATGATACTAATGCAGCGTGTTATACCGGAGACAAATTCCTTGTGTGTTCTACATACTTGGCCAATAAAGATGATTCTGATTCTGATTCTGATTTGTCCCGCAATGGGGAAATTTACAGTCAGAGTTCAGAAAGGAAACCACAACGTAGGGAGAGGGGGGGAAAAAAACACGCTCGAACTATCCTCTTCTGAGGATAATTTAAGACCCACAGATACCCACTTTTATCAGAAGTGAATGTTTTTTTAGAATTGAATCCTCATTGTCAAGTCATGTCATCAATTCAGCGTGTACGTGTCATGAGTGAAGCAGGTCACAAAGAGCTGGACCGCTGACCATCATTTATTGATGCCACTGCAGTCCAAGAGGGTGTTTAATTGCAACAGTAAGAGCACAGTAGCCTGTAGGGCTGAGACTCACGCTCACAAACAACCAAAGGTGGATTTTTTGAACCATGATAACCGGAGTCCTCGGGTTTCGGCTACTTAACGAACAATAGTCGTAATTGCTCAGTTGGCTCAATAAGGCCAGGTCAGTAAAAGTGGAGTAACATCTCGCAGTCACCTTTCACCCTGTATTTTTGTTAACCACATGGCTGCTCTCAGGATGTTAATTGAATTATTATTTAGATTTTTTTATTTTTACATCACCCATGGTTTAGTGGTACATTTGCCTGATGTCCATGCAGGTGGAGTTCAGACCCTGCTCAGTGACAGCAAGAATGTGTGTGAATGGTTGTCCATGGTACTGTATGGGCTCAGTGAAGAAAATAATGCTTTTATATGTACCATCTTCACATACCTGCACCTTTATTCTACCACTTTATCTTTCTCTTTGTTTTCTCCAGCTGTTCACATCTTCGACATTCCGCCTCCATCTGATCGAGCTTTCCCGCAGGCAGCGGCCATCTTGCGACGTCTGCGTTCAGAGGAACCGCTAAAGCATCAGTTTCTGCATTATGAGAAGAAGATTCACACCCTGTCTTTGCCAGAGAACACTGACAAGAGAACTTGAGCAACAAGCCTTCCAAGCTGACCTTCAGCACACTCAAATGTGTCAAATTCAATATTCAATTACGCATCCATTACATTGGGCATTTGGTACCTAACGTTGAGGCCGGTGAGTGTATGTTCTTTAATAAACACTAACCTGTTGTTTTGCGACCAGACCAAGATTTACTGGAGGAGATGATGACGGACAGCCGCTTTACCATGTCGCAGCATATTGTGAGTCCCATCCTGTGTGACAAAAAGTCCCGTCTCAGCCCAAACACAATTTTCACGACACTCCCGCTGACCATTAAAGTGCCTCGTAAGGTAGCCATGCGTAGTCGTTCTCCGCCATGTGCTTGTGCAGTATCAGAAAATGGAGGAATGGGCGGAAACGAAGGATGGACTTAAGAAGCCATTTGTATCTGCTCATATCGTCAGCCCAGTTATACTTGTCAAATGATGCATGGGTAGCAGTGGCAACTGGGAATCTGTAAACGACACAATAAAACAAGTGTGATGAGACATACACAGACAAAGAGTATGTGTGTGTGTGTGTGTGTGTGTGCGCGCGCGCGCGCGCGAGCACTGGGGGGAGTGAAACAGAGCTAACAAGCCGACAGGTCGTTTGTCTGGTGCCATAAAATTGGTAACCAAGCACACCAGGGAGGTAAAAGTTGAAAAAAAAAATGGGGACGCCTTACAGAACCACGGAAAAGAAAACAACAACAGTTTTTGGCTTGACGTTAAACATGTACTCAAGTGGATGTATTCGTTAAACAGCACTAAGCTCAGCGGGATGTCTGCGGTGGACCACGTGGTTAAAGTCGGTGAATCCGCATTTAGCAGAGATTGATTTTAAGAGGTGATTTCAAGAAACAAAAACATTCACCCTTTCTTGACAGACTGGAATCCGCTGAAGGACTTGTCTCGTGGTTTCGTGTCCTAAAGCAACATGAACAAACTTACAACTCAGAAAGCAAGACAACTGGCCTGCGGCTTAACCTGTGAGACACACACACACACACACACACACACACACACACACACACACACACACACACACACACACACACACACACACACACACACACACTCACACACGCACTTAATAAACATCAAGGTTTGACTTTTGGCCTGTGGACTCCTGGTGGTCCCCAGGAAACCACAAGTGGTCTCTATGAGTAATTTAGGCTGGATTTAAGATGCCAAACTTCACTGATGATTTAAAGCCTATATATTTTTCTGAATTTCGCTGCACATTTCAAGTGACACATTTTTCAATGGCCTTGTTTACTTTCACTGAAAACATAAAACAAACCAGATGCGCAGACCGAATTTTGCATACTGTAAATAACGCGTCAACACATGGTAGTGACAACACAGCAGTAAAGTGGGGGATGAGGGGGCAGGGTGGATGGTCTTTACAGCTTATCAGAGAAAAAAAAACTATCTCCAAGCATGAATGTCTGTGCACATGCAATATACGCACAGAAATATGCCTTCCTGACACTTTTCAAAAATCTACTTGCAACATTTGCACAACACTCCTCAATTGGCATGAATGTAACCGGCAAGTTTAAAATTCTGTTTCAGATGGTACAAACTCCATTGAATGAAGCCCCTTTGGAAGTCCCACAGGTTCAAACTGTGCTCAACTGTACGTGCTCAGTGTCTGGTAAGGAAAATGAACAGCAGGTGAAGAGGGTGTTGGAAAAAAAACATTCACCCCCAACAAACTGCTGCCATTCAGGTAAACGCACAGTCATGTGAAAAGCTGAGAACTAGCTAGCGCTGAGACAATCTTTAGCATTTCCCTTGTCAAAGGCAACTGCCTTATTTTGTTCAGTACGAGTGCTAGAGACACTGCAGCTTGAGCTCAAAGCGAAAATGGAAAAAAAGGGAAAAAAATGTGCAATAAGTAGAAGAAAGACAATTGGAGTCGAGGCCAAAGGCAGCAAACACAGTTTGAATGCAGATCTGCTGCCCCTCCTTCAGTGTGTTTGTCAGGGAAGCTCCTCTGCCTTTGGCTTCCTCTCATTTGCTTCAAGCAGTGTACGGTAATTGTGATTTCACGGCCAGTTGGATTCTGTCACTCCCAATGACTTTGCCTTCTATATAAAACCATTGGGCATGTATTTAAACTGAGAGTGATGGGGCGGTCACCTTAATAATGGATTTTCTCCGAGGCAGAGAAGCAAATGTGCTTGAGATGAGAGCACTGTTGAATTTTTTTCTGTTGTTGGCTAGACGCAACTTATTTGCAGTCCAAAGTGGCATTGACTAAATGTCTGCTTTTCATTAATAATTCAAATGCTAAAAAGAAGTTCTTCTCTGCTGGCCATAACACAAACAGAAGCACTGACCCACATCCCATCAATAGAATGAAAAAAATGCAAACTGTGAAACGCCATAGACGGTCAAACAAATTGCATCCGGTTTTATAAATTCTTACGCAACGGATATTTGAACGCAAACCGTGCAGCCACCTGTGTAGACAGACATAACACCCACAGGCGTATATTCATATCCTCTGTGAAAATGTTTTAAAAATATTAAAATTCAGTGAAACGCTTGTGTGTGCATCTGTATTACACTGCCCCCTGGCGGCCACGGTAAGCATACCAGGAGGAGCCCGACGTGGGTGTGGAACGGACTGATGTTTTTGTTCATTTCAAGAAAGAAGGATGCTTTTTGATCAAGAAATGATTTTGAAAGAATTGATTTGGAGCAAAATGTTTGTAATTAGGATCACAATTTTGGGACAGACTTTCGACCAAAATAGAAAAAAAAAATCGTAGCAAGAAATGACAACACATTTTATTTTCATTTGTGGGCCACATAAAGGCCTTGACTTTCAAGGTGGGGTATTAAAATTGTATATATCGTATTGTATATATTCTGGAGAAAATACATGAATAAATAAAACTGAAGTTTCATTTTCTTACGTAAAATTGTCTTAAAATAAAACTGCTAGCCAAGTGTGGTATACCTCCAATTTGCAGATCTGATGCAGACAGCCCAGTCCGTTTTAAGATGCTGTTTATTCTCACAATTGGTTACATTGATAACGTGTACAAATCAGTGAGCAGCAAACAGGAGCCTACACATCCATTGGCAGGAAATGGAGTGTGTCGTTGTTGTTTATGAGAAACTGGGAGCCCTCTGCATGCATTCTCTTCCTCCTCCAGCAGAGAACTCCCAGCTCCTGGTGTATAGTTGCACTTTTTTTTTTTCCTTCTGCAAAGCGGAGCCTGTTGGAGCGTTGCGAGCACTGAAACAATGACTCAGAGTGAGACCTCAACAGCCTCCATGAATAAAATCAGTATATACTTTTATAAAATAGAATAAATAAAATAAAAATATTTCTGTTCAGTACATACAGTCTTCCTCTCAATTGCCCTCGGGCTTGCAAGGCATTGCAACGACTCTTGCCATGAAAAGAATGCATAGATAATTGCCTATCAGGCGTCAACTTAATTGACAACTGTGAGAAAAAAAAGGTCATTATTTGCTTTCCTCGTTTTTTTCATATCTACAAGTTATATGTTACACGTTGGCCATTTGGTGAGTTAAAAAAGAAAAAAGGCATTTCAATAAAATAGATGAGTAAAGACATTCAAAATGAAAGGAATAGCTTATGACAACAATAAATGGCAAATGTTACCTTACATGGAGATTATGTACATACATTTGTCAACCCGTTCACATTTCAATCAGACAAAAGGTGGCGAGAAGGGCTACTTATTGTTGCCAGGTGATTTTCCTGTCAATGGGAACAATGTGCTCATTTCTCATGTGTGTTGCTTTCGGGTTTTTTGTTTGGCTATAAATAGTTACATCCATAAAAGAAAAAGGAAAAAAAGCTCAAAATATTCTTGTGAAAAATAAGTCATGTCAGGAGAGTGCGGCACTGGTGAAAACAAAAAGACAGGAAGTAAGGATGTATGCAGTTTAAAAAAAAATTAAATTGAAGCACACAGAAGCCTGGACACACGTCAATAGCAGTCAAAGGGAACTTCCTATTTGCTTGAAGCAATATCCACATGAACACGGGCGTTCCGTTTTGTTTTGTTTTTTTAAATAACAAAAATGTCTTTGGCAGATTTACATTTGAATACAAAACAACGAGAAATTGCTGCCATCAGGCCAGAGCGTCTTATGTCACAATTTGGTAAAGGTAATATATTTTCACAAATTTATATTATTAGTCAGTCCACATGTGTGGGTAGTATTTAATTTAATGAATTAATTTATTAATACAAATTATTGAACAATCTAAAGGGTGGAAAATGGCATGCTCTCTTTGAGAAAGCAATGTTAATGGTTGAAAAAAAAAACTGTCGTGAACTGATGAAGAGTGAAGTGTGTTACACTCCAAATAAATATCTATTCATCCTCTTTTCCACGGATTCTCATTCGGGTCACCGACAAAGGTCGAAAAAGGCGACTTGATAAATGTAATTTGCATGTGGACCTGAGGTCAAAATGCATAGAGAAATACAACAAAACAAATACCCCTGTTCATGCGGACATGCCATGAGTCAACGCACCTCCCCCCACCAAAAAAAGGTGGAGTTGTTTTTTTTGTGGGTTTTTTTTGTTTTCCCTTCACACAATGTGAATAAAATGACAGCAACAGGTTGAAAAGCACTTGGCTGGGGTCCAGATGCAGAGCAGCACGTCTGCCAGCATGGCCACATGTGCGGGGTGTGAAAGCAGCAGTCTCTCTTCTGCCCGCGGGGGCTAAACATCACCCCAGTCTTGTGCGTCCTCTGCCTTATGGCTATAATGTGTCATCATCCGAGTGGTGACAAAATGGCGAATACGTGAGGGGATGCTTTGGGTGAAGGGTCACCGCTTGTTGTTGTTGTTTTGGTTTTTTTTTGTTAGTTTTTTGACCATGCAGGCCAAGCATCTGTCCTTTCTCACTCCTTCAGTATGTAAAAGCAGCAGTGTACTGATATTGCCTCACGTGGATTATTTGTTTAGGAAAGGAAGTTTCATGCGGGTTCATGTGAGCGAGACACATTTTTTTTATTTACTCATGTCCTCGTTATTGAAGTCGTCATTTTGACACTTCCTTTCCTAGCGCATCTTACAGTCTTCTGCATGTCAAGTGTGAGAGCAAAAGGGGAGCGGGGGGGGGGGGGGGGACTATAGACACAAGAACATAGACACCACCTTGAATGGGTTGGCCCATTGCCACGTCTTAGCTTCCGCCATATAGGATGTGGCAGCTCTGCCCACACAGTAATGCAAGTAAAATAAAACAACAACCTATTAACTAAAGTTAATGCCGCTCATTTACACACAGATGCTAACATTCAAGAAATAGAATAATAATGATATGAACTTTTAATCTAATCATTATCCATTTTCACTGACAGTTTACGATATATGTTAGCACCGAATCAAGTTCTGTATCTGTTTATGAATGTTTAAAGCGAACAATATATGCAACATGCTCACGGTGATGGTACATATTGACATATTAATATTGAATATTAAATCGGAGTATATAATAACCAACATTCTGATATGTGTGATGTGGATTTTCTGAAAAGAACGCACCGACATTTACATCGAATTCATTTTGAGTAATCAAGTAACTGATATCAATTTAGCTCCGAATAGGACAAACATAAAAGCCTTCCCTTCTAACTGCTTTATCAGCCCATTACAGTATGTTTGGGAAGCTTGCATAGTATGAAATAAGATAGCCAGGCAATGACATTGGTATTTTGGGGCAACTTAATTAAACAGTAAATAGCTCTCTGTGTGAAAACTCGTTTCACCGGAGGAATTAACAGTATTATGCACGAAGAGGGCTTCATAGTATTAGCCACAAAGTCAGAAAAATCTCAAATCTCAAAATGGTGTTATAAATGGCCAAATACGATCAACATTCATTGGCTGTATTTGGAATCACTCGCACAGCAATCACGCTTGCCGATAAAGTTTGGAATGACCTGTAGACACTGCAAGAGGGCTGCGCGGCAACTTCTACCAAATAGATGAACTCCTCAACTCACAATGATATAGTGCCTTGGCATCACAATGCCACCAGATGGTGCCAAAGCAATTGCTTTGGCCCGAGCACTAAAACGGTAAATAGTTGTTATACCTTTAATAAGAGAAATCGAGCAGTGTTTGAAGAGTATTTTTCCATGTACCTCAGGAGTGAACCAAACAGTCCACAACAGAAAATCCCTAAAAAGTGTTAAGTGAGTAGGGAATGAGTAAGAGATTCCCAATACAACAATTGCTCATTTTGAAAGCGATGACTCCGGGCTTTGACCGTAAAACTGCATATTCACCGATCTTGCCAAGTGGCAGGATCCAATCGGGCGGCGACGCACGAGTCAGCGTTCAAGATGGCGTCTATGTCAAATTGATGTCTACGGTAGAGGCGCATTTAAACACGGACAAGGTGGGCGTAAACAGGCTTGGCCAAGTGTGCAAGGTCATGCTGCAGCACGTGCAATGACGACGACTAATCGACGGTGCGCTGTCTTTGTTGCCCCGCCCTGTGGGGAATACGAGACGCTTCTATGTACACTGTTCACAATTAGCCGTCTCACGTTGAAAACACGCTCACAATGATGCTCATGAACAAAATCTGGAGGGTCTTGGCTGTTACCATGGTTACAGGAGTCTACGGTACTTTCTGCAGCGATGCGGGTAGTTACCATGGCGACTGGGAGCAGGGTACGGCCGGGGAAGTCGGTCGTGCTTGGATGCTTTCCCCGGTCACTGCGGCGATTCTGTGACGGGCCGCTTCTGTTTGAGGGTGTCGATGAGGGAGAGGACGCCCCGCTTGACGCTGGTGGAGACCCGGCGTGACACGGAGTCGCCCGGCGGTGACGAGCCGCAGGCCTTCTGGGAGAGCGGCCGCGCCACCAAGCACTTCTGGTACCGCAGCTGAGAGAAAGAGAAAGGGGTGTGGTCAACCAAAGGTACATGATAGCAAAGCGCAGCCTTGTACTACCTTCCTTCCTAATTCTTCCCTTTTTTCTGCTTCCTTAGGCCTGCCTTCTTTCCTCATAAGCCTGCTTTTTATTCATACATCCTTATAGCCTTCCTTGCTTCACTTAAACCTATTTTTTTGCCTTCCTTCCTATTTTTCTCTCTTACTTCACACCTCTTTTTTTCCATGCAGCCCTTACATCCCTCCCACCGGTGCTTAAACCTGCTTTTTTTTTCTACCTTCCTTTCTGACCACCTTCCTTCCCTCCCTCCCTCCCTCAGATATTCCTTTCCACCTTCTCTCAGAGCCATTTATTTTGTGTCCTTCATTCCTTTCTTGAAACTACTTCTCTGCCTTCCTTCATTCAGTCCCTGCCCAAGACTGTTTAGAATCTACTTTCTTCGTTATTGACATGAATGACTTGCCAATATTCATGGTACTACTAATATGTCAAATGTCTTGGAATAGGCCTCAACTATAAATCATTCAGGGATTACGATAGATCCCTTGGTTCCTCTCTGAATGTAAAAAATAATGAGACCATTTCTACTTTGTAACAACATACATGAAACTTGGAGAGAAGAAGATTCTAAAGGTCTTTTCGGTCTTATAATTACCAATCAACAAAGCCGACGTCTGTTACTTATATGTCAAGGTCGGCTGCTTGTATCCATGCCTTGAATCTGAATTAATTCATCACTTCTGACTTGAGTGCACACATAATAGCCTGAATGCAGTTCTTCCATTTACTTTTAATAAATTGAATGTAGTAGAGCCCGACAAGGCAGATAACTTTTTATCTTCCTAATTACAGCATAAGGCAGTTTCAAACTGCCTTTATGGCAAATTGCTGCAAGAGAAGCATGACGCTTGTCCCTTTCAAACACAACTCAAAGAAAGTGGGACATTGCCGCGTCTGAAGTAAGCGAGAGCAACGATTTCTTTCATCACCAAGGGGCAGAAAACAGTTAAATTTGCCGGATACTACCTCGGAAGACAGGAAATTTGCAATTCGTCTTCAACCCCCACATTCCGCATCCGTACGCGCACCAAGATGGGGGGAAAAATGTAATAGGCCATCCTAGAGGCCAGTGAAGAAAACAGCTTTCCTTTGTGTGTGTTTGCAGAATTAAGTAACTGCTACTGGTTGGGGTGGTACCTGGAAGAAGAACTCACAAAATCTCGGGGCAGTTTGTTGCTCACAAATTTCCCCACTCAAAACTATGTAAAGCAACAAGATTCTGTTTCACAGTATTCTGAAACGTTTTTCTCTCAGGGGCCATTTTAGTTTTTAACCGAGGGCATATTCATTTCTGAAATGATCCTACTAATTTATAATACTTGCAGTCGTAGGTTAAATGTTTTGGACAGTCCTACGATGGATTTCCAGGCAGAAGCCGGTGCATGAGACAGATGGGCGGCGGAAATTTGTTTATTCTTGCCTATGCCATCTAAGGTGGGTGTAGCATGGTGGCAAAGTTTGATGATCATTTCAAGGTTTCCTCCAACAACTCACCATACAAGCAGCCTGAACAGCCTCGGACACACTCCCGGCGTTGGGCTCGCACCAGAACACGTGACAGTCATAGCGATGGCCGCCAGCGTCCATGATGAAGGCAAACGTACGTACATCTATTCCCACGCCCATGAACGACAGGAATCGTACGCGGCACTCCACCAGCACTTCCTCTTCATCCTGCGTGGGGAACGAGAGACGTAAGGATTCACATAAAACAGAGTGCGGTTGTCTTCATAAATCGGACCACTGGAGCGGACAAGCTTTGTGTTCTTAAATCCATCATCTTTTTTTTTTTAAATCAATAAGTTTGTTTCTTCACTGTCCAACGCTGCAATTTTTCTGACATTTCAATGTCAGGTTGAGTGACTGACCTCGTCTTTGCTGATGGTGACTGTGGCATCGGCCACATTGAGGGCCACTGGAGTCCAGTCCTCTTTGCTGGAAGCACTGACTAGACTACCTATTGCGCCATTCAGTATGTCCATGCCTGCAATGAGCCGGATAACAGTCACATTTTAAGTACATTACCGGTATTGCACTGCTATGTCGCAGCTTATCAATTGAACCCCAGAATAAACACAATTTAATTTATTTAAAATAAACGACAACTATTCAACTAATTCCAACTCCACCTATTGCGGGTGGGCGAACCACCTACCTATTGGTCTGGCAACGGGCATCATTCCGAGGTAGAGCACCTGAAACTTTTGAACCAACTCAGTCTTTGGTGTGGGGAATTCTGCCAAAATAATACATCAACGGTGTTTAAATGGTTCGAATGGTAATTACAGTAAATGATTTAGGTACTGAGTGATGATGATATGGACTAAGTACCAACCCTGTAAGGGCAGGTCTAGTCCTGCCTGAATCCTGTCCTGGAGAGAGCCTCCTGCCATCGCTTTGGCATTCTTTCTCTCAGTCATAATCTGAATGTGGGTGAGAGATGGGGTGATGGCAGGAGGGAAGAAAGGGTGAGAAAGGCGGGGCAGAAGACTTGTTAACTCAGTAGAGTGTTCAACAAGAATGCAGATGCAGTACTGTTTATTATTATTATTTTTTAATCTTTATTGTATTTTGAATTTTCCATTTCAGCGTTTAGCTGATCTTCTCCGGTATCAAGGTGAATGAAAACCTCCGACGTTAATATGGAAGACACATGGACGTGCAAATGACTTTTGAATTTGATTATACCACAAGCATAGGAGTGGATTGGAGCTTTTGTGGATACTATTTTTATACACAGTAAATTTATATACTGTAGTGCACTACCACGATGACTACAACTACGTTTTGTTGGTTAAATGGCGATCTTGGGTGGCAAATAAATAAATAGAGACCGTCTTAGAGATAATAAAGTCATAACATTTTTTTTTTTTAACATTCATTGGTTTGTGGCTTCCTCGCACATTCCAAAGACTTGCATCTTAGGTTAACTGAAGTTCATAAATAAATGTGAGACTGTGTATGGTTACTATCCTCTCCTCTTTCATCTATAACTGCTTCAGACAACAAAGTGTATGCAGAAAAGTGGTGAAGATTGCACGACTGTCTGTGTCCTATGTGTTGTGTTGTGTTATTTTTGTTATTTTGACTTCAAAATGGCGCCGCGTGAGTGGCTGCCTTTCCAGCAGCTCCTATATTTTGTTGTTCTACTTCTTCCTTTCATAACTTTGCTGCTGTGAATCGGGAATTTCTCCATTGCGAGACTAATAAAGGTTTTCTTATCTTATCTTATCTTATCTTAAAGTCAGCGGGATTAGGCTTTAGCTCACACGTGACCCGAATGAGGAAAAACACTGTAGGAAACGGATTCATTGATTTGTTACATGAAAAAATCTATTTTATATTCCTGATCCTGTTGGGTCATTTTGAGGACATGTAATGTTTTGCACCATTTGTAAGGAGTCTAATAACTAGCATAATATATAACATGAAAAATGTTTTCTCTTCACATTCCAATAGAACGTGTTATAGCCATCCATCAAATAAGAATACACATGGTCTTGAACTCTGTGTTGAAATGCATTGTTTGGACATATATGCCTTGTCATACCCGGGAGCAGATCTCATGGAGGCTGGTGGCGATGGCTTTGGCTGGCGTGTCACAGCGGAACACATGGCATTTTAGGATCCTTGTATTTTTATCCCGTGCCACGTATGCAAAATCCCTGTGAGGAACAGAAGAATCCAAAATATCTATTTGTGGAAGCAGTCAAACAAGAAACATAACTGACCATCACACGTACAGGAGGTAATAATGAAAGATATTATGGAATCCCTTCCACACAGTTCAAACAGCTTCAATTCGTCTGGGAAGACTTTTGACATTTTAAATTTGTCGGGATCGTGGATGTCAATTGATCGGACAGAGGGCATGTTCTAGTTTAGCAGCTCCCCAACTTTTTCTTAGCCCTCAAGTATCATCATCATGACCACGAAAATACAATTGCATAGTAGGCCAAAGCATTGATCGAAAATGAGGTTGTATTGCTAAAACGTATTCTTTGTATTCAGTATGTTATGCATGATTTAAATTCACTCTGCAGTTGGAATATTAACACTGTGCCCTACATAATAAAAAACGAAACAATGACTTCATCAAAGTAATGCACATACACTAAGAATCTAATTCAAAATGTTACCGAAGAAAAACTGTTATAAAGATCAAATGCAAATGTTGATTTGAATATAAAAGTTAAACACAACCCAACTGTACTTAAAAAATGCACGATGAAAAGATACGGTAACATTATGCACAGTTTGAACATTTCATTCAGAAATTCGGGTGCGCGACGAGAGTGAGCCCACCTATCACGATTGGTACCGCACTTTGAAAATAGCTCTTGTACTTAATCCCAAACGTGTTTGATCGGGTTGTTGTTCTCTACAAAAACCATCTAAGCACGCTACTTGTGGACTTTGTGCAAAGGGAACAGGAATAATAGAGCATTTCTTAAACTGTTCCCGCAAATGTGGTACCATAGAATTGTACAAAAGAAAGACTTTCCCCCCCCCCAAAGTATGAAGGAATTCACTTGTTACAACTATGTGGGACTTGTGGTCGGACTGATGTCACTTCGAGACGGATGAGAGACGAGCTGACCTTTCCTGTTATGAAAATTACACACCCACACAAACACACCCACACTCATATACGCTATGGCCAAGTAGACAGACCCGAGAGATCGATAGCGCAGCGCGACGTGAGAGCGAGATAAATAGAGTGACAGCAGGCGGCGGTACTGAAAAGAGGCAATTCATAACAGGAAGGAAGGCGCAAGGAATTGGATCGCCACTGAGAAGAAACACACAAGCAAAACATGAAACGCACAAACATGCCGATACATATACGCAAGAACGGTACATTGCAATAACCCTCCTGGGAGCTTTGGGCATTTTTCCACAAAACAAATAAATAAATAAATTCTCAATGCAGAAGGGCAGTCGCGGCGGCTCGTTTAAAAAGCACAAAGAATCTGGTTTCTCTGGGATGATCTAATTTCTCCCTCTGTCTGTGTGCATATAAAATAAAAACATGTTTGCAGACAGAAAAGGACAGAGGGGGGGCCACTCTCATTTCCTAAAGGTCGAAAATGTGTTCATTTCATGCACACTCACTTGGAAGGGGGTAGAGAGACGGAGGCACAGAGGAAATGAAACAATAAGAAATGACGGAGATGATGTCGAGATGCAAAAGAAGAGGAGAGGAATATGTTTACCTCTCTCTGGAACCACGGAAGCCAGGAGGGAAAGCGCAGAGGTTAGTAGAATATAAGAGTTCTTTTCATTCCCAATTGTGACGGTAAAATGCTGTATTGACAATCAAACTGGCATGCCTGATCAACGCAATTATTTCAAAACTGCATTCGCATGCAGTCAAGGAACAGTTAACATCTATCATGGGGGGGAAATTGCCTTCAGACCCTGAAGGCCCAAAACGTACTGTCGGCTCAAACATGAGGACAATTCTATGGCAAAATAACCTGCTGAGATCTGAGTCATATGACAAAGAAAACGCATCTGAATGGTAATTGCAAATTACAGTCTGAATATAGTTGCTGCCAATGAGACAGTTTGACTCAGAACGTGCAACTCTGTTTCTTAATGCGGCTCCTGAGAACTTCTCACATTTAGTTCAAATGATTTAAACTTTGACACTTTATTTAAACTAACTTTTATAGAGTATACTAGTATTTTACAAGATTTTGAAGGAGACTTTTTATTAAAAATTTGAATTAAAACGGGTCCACGTTGTATTAATAAAAGGTGTCAGCCATTGTTCCATCAAAAACACTGAAGATAGATATTTACACCAAATATATAAAGACACTTGTCAAACTCTGCTTGAAACTGCTCTGCTTTTTTTGGGGGGGGGGGGGGGGGATGCGGAGCATGGCCTCTCTTACCATGACAACTCAGGTCAAGCTAAGCCAAGGGCTACTCAGAGATGTTTACCCATCTGCATCCAGACTACAAATGAATAATGCTTGCGTAAAGCCACCGCTGGCTCATGGAAACGGCACAATTCATAACATTCTCAGCGGTTCTCTCAGAGTCTCGACATATTTTTAGAAACTGTCCAAGAACAACATATATACTTGGTTGTTTAATTTGACACTTTAGGTCAGCTAGCACTCCAGAGACCCAGCTATTTGTCTGCAAAAAAAAAAAAAGTAAAAAGTACATTTTCCAAAATCTGTTCCCTTGAATGCATTTTTACATGTGCTCTAGCCATGTGTGGTGGCACTCCAAAAAACGCAAAACAAAATAATTTCAAAGAATTTGTGAACAAGCAAACCAATGAATAACAAAAACATAAATACTTGCCTGGAAAAAACATCCTTGGACGAGAAGACAATCCGAGCAATTAAGTGGCAAAACATGAAAAGTTTCTCAAATAAAAATTGTGCGGGGAAAAGCAAAGAGGTGCCATGGGGAACTATTGACGCAGAACAAGTGGGTCAGGACAAGGAGGAAATTATTATTATCGCACATTTGAAAACGCCAGAAAGATAAAAGTTAAGAGTGTGTGTTGGTGTGCACACGTCTGTTGGGGGAAATGGGCTAAGGTATAACATTTTCCACACAAATCACATCATCTCGTGCCAACGCACCCGAAAATGTTAAGTTTAATGTGGGAGTAATTTCTATTGCGACAATGGAGTTTAATGGCCCATGGGAGGAGTGGCAGCTGATCGGGAGCACATGCACACATTGTTGTGAATGTCAATACCATATTTACAAAAGAAATCACTTGCGTCTTGTATCTGTCATAGCAATAGACCTCATTTCATCAAACCATCATGTGAACACATAAGAAGAACAAAAAAACCTACAGGCACAGAAACTATCCTATCCGGGCTGATGGTTTTGGCCCTTACTACTACGATTACAAAAAATACAATAATGTGGATAAATTACTCACGGCGGTTTTGTTCCCCCATTTTGGGAAGAAATCTTTGAGACGCTCTGCATATGAGTGCACGCTCCTCAAGCTGCATGCTGCAGATCCAGTGGGTAGTAAGTAGAGCTCCCCCTGTCCCATTTCTTCAGCTAAGCTCCTCCCCTATCTTCTCTTCTGAGCCGCCTCTTCCTCCTCCCTCATGCTGCTGACTGAGATGTTATCAAGCTCTCGAAATAAGAATGCTCCAAAAATAAAGGTTCGGGACTTGAGAAGGTCAAGGTCAATTTGTCTCACATGGGGGTTAAATACAGTGTGTGTCTGTGTTTTCTAAATCCGCAACGTTTCCATGACAACATCAAAATTCTAAAGTGTTTTTTTTTTTAACTGTAAAACATAACTTCAGTAGTTTTAAATAGGGGAAAAAACGTCTGCCAACATTTGAAAATTAAATGTTATTGAGCAACCTGGGCATCTGTACTTGATTTTTTTTTTTCCATGAGCGAGAGAGGTTCAGTTTTTCTTGAAACCGTCAGGAATTGTACAATGAAGAAGGAGATATTTTGGTATTGTTTTTAATAATTTAAAATAAGTTTTCAACGATGGCATTCCAAACTGTGTAAAATTGATTCACTGATGAGTTCTGTCAATTTTGTGGAAATGATGGGTGATTAACTCTGTCTTAAAGGGGACATGAATTATGGAAAACTGACTTTTTAATTGCTTGTACACAAATTGCTGGGTCTGGGTGAAGTGTACAATTAAAACAACCAAGTCAGCCATTTTTTAGCTGTTTATTTCCCCCCCCCCCCGGATTGTCTGCAAGCGAACTATTCTGTATTTTATCCAATTTACTTAATTCATTTGCATTATACTGCATTGAGTTCTGCATCCCTGACTTGGCAGCCAGGCTGGGCAAAGAGCCGCCATTTTCAAGTGAGTTTTGCTGCCAGATTACTCAGAAGCACAATTAAGTGCATGGCAAAATATAAGTAGAGCTGCAGTGTTTTGATAACTGGTACATCCTCGAGTGTACGGCTTCTTAAATTCATCGAATAACTTGAATAATTTAACTACAAAAAGTTTGACACAAAATCTCTGCACTGGCACTTTGCAGGGAACATTTTCCCACATGGAATAATGTTAATGCAGTCGCACACTCGCTCTTTTTGTAGAAAAAAAGTTGGCGCGGTGGCAGGGAGCCAGGAACGAAGAGTTAGTAAAACGTTTGCATACATTTCACAAAGAAGACAAAAGGCAATGTGTACCACAGCAACACGTCTACAATCGCCAACACAAGGTCACGTGACATCAACTACCGTAATTAAATATCGCCTCCCGCTGGGGTGGGGAGGAATTACAACTTCCTGTAATGCAAACCAAAGGCAATCGTGTTACTGAACAAACACGATGAAAACACGCAATAAGGACGAGCTGCAGATGAACGTGACTCACGGTGAGTCATGCGCGACAGACCGCCTAATGGGTTAGACAGTTAACAGCCAGCCAATTCTACACTCTTATTCGCTGATGCCCATGACACTCACCAGACCAGAGCATTTTTTGCGAGTGAATTAACTGGTAGATTGACATAAATGTACTGTTCACTTGGCTCCAACAGGCAATTCAGTCTCTTCCTGTGGGACACAGCGCCCTCTACTGGATCATCTTCCTCTATCCTCCCACCACAGTGTCGGGTGAGTCGATTATTCATGATTGGCTGAAAGCCTTCTTCGCGTTTTAATTGTCCTTCACCTTCTTACAATAAGGAGAATGGGCAGCGAAGAACAAATAGAGGCGAATGTGAAGGGCAGCGGTGATGTGTTTTGTGGTGAACAAGAAACGGTAACTCGCCCTTTCAGTTCATGCAGTGCTTCGTCATGATAATTTCAGATTTTGTTCAGTCCCTTCATCATCAATGATCTTTCTCCCTGCAGTCAAGTCATCCGTCTTGTTTAAAAAGTACACCAGTGCGGTAACACAGTACTGTAGTAGGAAATATTAGGGCCCAGGTCTAATTTAGGTTGCCATTACGTTGCCACGGTAACCTACCTGCCATTGTCACGACCAACGCCCCAGACGCGGATGCTGGCGATTGGCTGAGAGTGAAGGACACTGCGGTCCATCGGGTCAACCAGGTTCAACATATTATCCTGCAGCAACAGGTACATGTCCTTCCCCTATACAAATGAACACAAACACACGCACGTTTATTAAGCGTGCAGTATTAACGTTCGCCAACGGTGACAGCTACAGTATCTGGAGCTTTTGTGTCATGCCTCTTATGACATAATCGGTCACGTTGGATGGATGCAATCGATATGGATGAATGGATGAACGTTCCCATAGACGTACTCCAAAATGGAACAGAAACAACTGTCACTTCCTGTGGGTGAAACGACCGTGTGTCCCAAAACTTTAGTCTACATGGAGCTGGAACAACATTAATAACAGAAAACTGGATGAGAAAATCCATCTATTCTCTGAGCCGCTCAATCATATAAATAAGTTTCTTTCTCTGACGTTTGTCAGTTCCTTTCGGCGTAGTGCACAGTCTCGGTGTTCCTTTATTAAATATACACACAGACTTCAGAAAAAAAAGCAGTAGGAAATGGATGATGTCTCTTCAAATGAATTGCAGCCACCCCAGAGAATGAAAAAGCTTGATAATATTGCTCCTATTTTTCATCACTTCATTTGGCTGGCTTCCGGCTCTCGATGTCAGTCTAACACTGTCACAAAACACCACTCTCTCCCTCACCTCGCCCCAGATCCCGACTGTGTCTCGGATGTCGTTTTTGGAGTAGGACAGCTGCCGTATGCAGTTGTTCACGGCCACGCTGCTCTTGCCAGGTGCCAAGTCCTCCTCGGCCATCTCCACCCATCCCAGAGAGCGGACTGCAAAACACTGAGACACACGAGCAAAAAAAGACCACAATAAACGGAGTCACATGGCCAGAGACCTGCAAAGAGCACCTGATTGCACCAAAAAGAAAATAAATTCATTCATTAGTGGGGGTCATTTATTCATAGTAAAAAAATCGAATTCACTAAAAACCATTGCGTTCTCCATAACAAAATGTATTATTCAGACTAATGAGACAAACTAATTATTTTGACTTGTGTTGTACAGCAATGGTGGCTTCATTACCACGCCATCAATTACACTAGTTATTTTCAACACAAGATCATAAAACTCCAAAAGTTTATCTACACTACTTATCCAGCTAAAAAGACAACCAAGTATGTAAACCTGACAGAGTGAATGTATTTTAAGAGACTGAATTTGTTAAAAATAAAAATAAAGGACTTCAGAACTTTTGTCACATTTGCTTTCACTGGTATATGTTAACCCCTGATGCAAATAATATCAGTTGCACAATACAATCAGGGGGAGACGAACGTTCATCTTGGCTGATACAGACAGGAGACGGCAAATAGAGCGAGCCGCGTCTCCATCAAATATTTATTGCCCGGTCAGACAGGACTCTGTCACCTTGTTCAACCCACTACAACAAATAGCCACGATCCCAAACAAAAGAGATGATCATCTTGTAATTTTACATCCTTTCTCTGGATTATTTGGAGTAATTAACGGCTAAAATGGGCATGTCAGCAATCAACAGACAAGTGCGAACATCTCTGCAGATAGGAGAGCCACACGATAAAAATGTAAACAACGGATGTACTATGTGAACTTCTGCAAAGTGTGCAATGGATGACCCGGTTTATAAAGTAGAGCAATGTGTTTTATTTATGGAAGACAAAGTGCACTCCACATTTTCAATGCAGGGATGTTTGGGTGAGTGGGCCCATTGAGTGTCTGTCTCACTCTGTACTCTGACATTCAGTGCAGGTAAATAGGCTATGGAGACACTCAAAACTAGGCAAAAGAAAATAATTTGTCTTGTAAGTCACTAAAACGAGTCCGGGACTGTGTCAAAAATTCCACTTTTACAAATATAATGGTTGCTGGACATCACTGCATGGGTGACTCTGCATTTGGCGCAGGGGAGGCAGTGCAGTATCATATCCAGCAGATGACACTGTTTATCTTTCTGTTCAGTAAGCATGTCAGACAAGTGCAGTAATTACGGTGTGCAAATACACCCGTTTTCTAATCCTGATAATGATCTTCTTGTTATAATCTCCTTCAAATCGGCCTTCAAACCTGACTTCCTATGACAATCTGCACACATTACATTTAAGAATTATAATCAGCATCTCAAATATATGTTTATGAAAACGGGTTTTGTACATATTGATTCTAAACTCCTGCAGATGATGTACAATTCTGTGCCGTTATATTGCATGTTTGTGTCTTCTTTAACTCATTCAGTACCAGCCAATTCAAGACCCCTTTTTTTTTTACCCTAAGTCTTGGAAAAGTTTAGTATTAAGTATCTGGGGTCGAACGTGTGGAGTGTGAAAATTCATATAAATATGTCTTTGGGAGTGAATGAGTTAATTGCAATGTGATAGTGGCGGCATTAAGAGGTGGATTACATGTCTTGAATAGGTTGAACAGTCAGAAAGAGCAAATAAATGCAGACAGGAAGCAAGTGCCGCTAATGTTCGTTATCACCACTAGGTGGTGCTATCAAACACATCTTCGAAGGCTCGGTTTGGTAAACTAGTCTTTACTTTTGATTGTGGATCACTGTTGCCGCTGCTCGAGTCGTCTTCTTCCACTGCTGGACGGTTCCTGGAAAGAACATCAAAGGAAGCTATGGAATGGAGTGATGCCGTTATAAGATTAGCAATGGAGTAGTGCTGTGGCGACCATTAGCTCCGCTGAACACAAATCCACCAGAGCAGTCATTACACTAACAGACATCCATTTCCTGACTGGGAGAGTACATTTCCTGCTTCGTCGAAAGTTATTCAACAGTGATTAAACACTCGATAGGAGAAACTAACCAGATGCAGGTGAAGCATTGTGTAATTGAGTCACAAGAGCAGAGAGAGAATTTAAAACTACAGTATGATGGTTTGGCAAAATTGATGTGATTTTACCTTAACTTTAGTGATGCATAGCGCAGCGTTGCACCCTCAAACTCCTTTAAGCTGGGGTCAGGGTTCACCGTGGCCGCCTGCAAGTCCTGGTGTGCAGAAACATTCTAGTCAGAATGTAGGACAACAACCAAAACGCACATAAGACCTAAAAGCCCTCTTCACATATGGAACCATGAATATTGTGTGGTGAGGTCAGTTATTATCCTTTACTCTGGTGCATGAATAGAGAAAGCCTGGGTCAAGCTTTTTATGTTGCGTTTTCCCCACTTCTTTGGAAACCCATGAACAAATATTTCTTTATACGTTTGGAAAAACATTGGGTCAAGTTTCAAAATATTTCCAAAAAGAACAACTGTGTTTCTGCATCTCCAAACATCTGCCTCACAGAACAGTCTATTTTAGTTTTTCTAATCATCTTCTTTTCCTTCCGGCTCGTCTCATTTTGTTAAAGGTTGCCACAGCGCATCATCTTTTTCATCTCCGCCTTCCTCTTTCATCCTCCTCTCGAACACCAACTGCCCTCATGTCTTCTTCCGTCACGACATCTATCAACTTTCTCTGGCTCCATCCTCATTATAAAGTCGAACCCCGTTTAGAACATTTCCACAGCTATAATGTTTACATTTCAAAGTTCTGATTTCATGTAATTCATTTTCCATTTGCCAATTTTGCTTACAACCAACACCTTTATTATAACGTAAACTTCATTATAATGACCAGCTTTTTCCTACAAAAGGCCCTCGTTACAACGAACCACAGGAAGCTAATTGCTATAAAATAATAATAATATTTAATATTAATAATAATGTATGTAATATCTCTGTAATAGGAGGGCATTGAGGGCTGGCGTGAGGATTCAGGCTGTTCGACTGACAGTGTTAGCAGGTGCCTTTGTTATTTTTGAGGATAGAAGAGCATATTTTGCAAGGGACTGTGCTCCCGATCTCATTTTTACATTTATTGATTTTGATGCATGGACCCAGGATAGTCAAAACGTGACTGTCGATGAATCAACTTCAAGCTCAAAGCGACGTTGCGGATTGCTGAAGACAATGCATCAGATAGTTCAACCCCTAATTTGCAGTGCACCGGTTTTAAATAGGCTATAATGCAATTTGATGTCAATATTGTACATCATATGTAAAAGGCCACGGCGTGCATGTGGAAGAAAGGCTAAAAGGACAAAAAATTGTCACAAACCATTAAACATTCAATTCAAACATGCATCCAAAGTGCATAGCAGAGTGCTCTGGCTGGATGGAGGGATGGCAATGATGCACTTTTGTGTAACAGGACATGCTCAGACATCAAGCAAAGGGAGTTTGCGTCGTATGTACAAACAGTCTGCGCAAACACATTCATTTCTATGCAGCAGGAAGAAGGTTGAGTGAACAGACAAGAAAGACAAGTGTGGTGCTGCAGCAGCGAGATGTCTCTGCTCATCAAGCATATGACAATACTGTGCTCGTCCGGTTGATGTTAGAGCTGCAGCTCGCACATGCTGTCCAGGTAGTTAATGCGGAGCATCTAATGATAATTAATCCACACAATCACAGCTTGAGGTGGCGATAAGGCTCAATAAATGCATGATACTTGCCTTCCACACCTCACTATCAATCTTCCCGCCAAAATCACCCCACATGTGTTTCTACGAATGGCGTTTAAAACACAAGTACATATATAGTTGGGGGGTCAAGGTTGAGAGGGGGAGTCAAGGAGAGAGAGACAGAACAAAGCGGTTAACTAACTTGCTCACTGCACACCGGTGTTTGTTACAATGAGGAGCAACTCCAGGAAAAACTGTTAAGCTCCAAAACCTTCCTTGCTCCTATTGAACATTCACCGTTCCATGTAGAATTAGTAAAATATGAAAATACATGACAATCAGCAAGAATTTCAATGACTGGAGAAGATTTGAAAAAAAAAAAAAAAGGGCCAAAAGAAAAACTTTTCCCACCTTGTCTTTGTCTTCTTGATGCTGGGGGGTGCACTCTTGATCTGACATCCCCTGTAGCGATGTAGATCGGGGCTATACAGAAAAAAAGGCATACAAATGAGATACATTATTTCGACCATGTTTCGAAAGAGGAAAATAGGTAAAATAGTGAGTGATAAAAAAAATCAAATCAAAATTAGAACTTGCTGCCCAATTATTAACCAAGGAGATGGGAGGTGTGTGCGATACGGCTGTGACACACACAAATGTCAACAAATGAATGTTCCACAAGTTAAAATTTTCTGTCAAACTGTTCATCTGCTCTGTCCTGCGCTCGTCAAGCACGTCAGATACAGAGCACAAATGTGGAATTACACTGATTGAAACAGCCGTAGCCATTGCTAGACCGTAAAAACCTTTCAATCGCTTTTCAAAATTTTTCTATGGGTAGGTTTCTATGCTCACAACGTGAAATGAAGTGGCTAAATGTAGCACGCGCAGGTGCATTGAAATGCGAGGCAGAAAACATTGACACCAGATGGATGTGCTTGGATGGATCGTGGCCCATCTATCTGCCAACCTCAGTCAATCCGTTCTAAGTCAATGTTTTATCTAGCAGCTCTCTATCAATCTGCTTTCCTCTCCGTGACTATCCATCATTCTGCATGACTGACTGATTGATTGTCTGACTCTTCTTGTGTTCAACTCCGCCACTGGATTATTGACAGTCTTCTCTCTGCCTTGCTCTCATTGCTTGCCTGCTTTGTGAGGTTGTTTCTTGTTGTCAGGTACACAGGAAACTAGAGATTGGGTCATGAAGACTAATTCTCACCGCATGTTCAGACCATGTCCATCAAGGCCAAGAAAAGAGGCGCGTGCAGTTTGACTTACAAAATAGCAGCTGTTGACAAATCCGCATGTTGGCAGAATGTGTTCGTGGAGAGGCTCCACTGAGCTGTCGGAGGTGGTGCTCCCAGAGCGGGTGGAGCCCCTGAAGAAGACCTCGGCCTGACATAACTACAGACACACATACAAAAAAAGGTAAACACATGCACTAGCAAAAGCAAAGCGGTGAGAGGTCAGCGGATATCTCCCGAGAAGTCTTAAATGCAAACACTCACTCACCAAATTATTAAATACAGTGCCCGAATATAAGACGGTGTTTTTTGCATTGAAATAAGACTGAAAAAGTGGGGGTTGTCTTATATTTGGGGTCTAGACATTAGACCCATTCGTGACGCTAGATGGCGCCAGATATTATTGAAGTGAATACTGAACTTGACTCCCCAGGCCAAAGTGAACTCCTGTCACGAAGAATAAAAATAACGGTAGCACGAAGACGAAAAATAAAAAATAACGGTAAGAAGGAAAAGAGAAGAAGATAATAGAAGAGATAACAGAAAATGCAGAAACGTAGTGACAATCTGGAGAAAAGTAGGTTGAAGATCGGCCAGGTTAACCGGCAGCTGAGGAGGAGTTATGATGTAATTTACATTTCAAAAACCAGAGGCCCTCTCCGTGAGCCGTCACCTTACCGTGGTAGAGGGGTTTGTGTGTCCCAATGATCCTAGGAGCTAAGTTGTCTGGGGCTTTATGCCCCTGGCAGGGTCACCCATGGCAAACAGGTTCTAGGTGAGGGACCAGACAAAGCACGGCTCCAAGACCCCTTATGATAAAAAAAATTAAAGGATCTCAGTTTCCCTTGCCCGGACGCGGGTCACCGGGGCCCCCCTCTGGAGCCAGGCCTGGAGGTGGGGCTCGTTGGCGAGCGCCTGGTGGCCGGGCCTACACCCATGGGGCCCGGCCGGGCTCAGCCCGAAGAGGCAACGTGGGTCCCCCTTCTCATGGTCTCACCACCCGTGGGAGGGGTCAAAGGGGTCGGGTGCAATGCGAGCTGGGCGGCAGCCAAAGGCGGGGACCCTGGCGGTCCGATCCTCGGCTGCAGAAGCTAGCTCTTGGGACATGGAATGTCACCTCTCTGGCAGGGAAGGAGCCCGAGCTGGTGTGTGAGGTAGAGAAGTTCCGACTGGATATAGTCGGACTTGCCTCCACACACAGCCTGGGTTCTGGTACTAGTTCTCTCGAGAGGGGTTGGACTCTCTTCCACTCTGGAGTTGCTCATGGTGAGAGGCGCAGAGCAGGTGTGGGCATACTCATTGCCCCCCGGCTCAGTGCCTGTACATTGGGGTTCACACCGGTAGACGAGAGGGTTGCTTCCCTCCGCCTTCGGGTGGGGGGACGGGTCCTGACTGTTGTTTGTGCATATGCACCAAACGGCAGCTCAGCATACCCACCCTTTTTGGAGTCCTTGGAGGGTGTGCTGGAGAGTACTCCTGCTGGGGACTCCCTTGTTCTGCTGGGGGACTTCAATGCTCACGTGGGCAATGACAGTGAGACCTGGAGGGGCGTGATTGGGAGGAACGGCCCCCCCGATCAGAACTCGAGTGGTGTTTTGTTATTGGACTTCTGTGCTCGCCACGGATTGTCCATAACGAACACCTTGTTCAAACATAAGGGTGTCCATATGTGCACTTGGCACCAGGACACCCTAGGCCGTAGTTCGATGATCGACCTTGTGGTTGTATCATCGGATTTGCGGCCGCATGTTTTGGACACTCGGGTGAAGAGAGGGGCGGAGCTGTCAACTGATCACCACCTGGTGGTGAGTAGGCTCCGATGGTGGGGGAAGATGCCGGTCCGTCCTGGCAGACCCAAACGTATTGTGAGGGTTTGTTGGGAGCGTCTGGCAGAATCCCCTGTCAGAAGGAGTTTCAACTCCCACCTCCGACAGAGCTTTTCCCATGTTCCGGGGGAGACGGGGGACATTGAGTCCGAGTGGACCATGTTCCGTGCCTCTATTGTTGAGGCGGCCAATCTGAGTTGTGGCCGTAAGGTGGTTGGTGCCTGTCGTGGCGGCAACCCTCGTACTCGCTGGTGGACACCAGCAGTAAGGGATGCCGTCAAGCTGAAGAAGGAGTCCTATCGAGCCTTTATGGCCTGTGGGACCCCAGAGGCAGCTGACGGGTATCGACTGGCCAAGCGGAACGCAGCTTCGGTGGTCGCCGAGGCAAAAACCCGAGCGTGGGAAGAGTTCGGTGAGGCCATGGAAGCCGACTTCCGGACGGCTTCGAGGAAATTCTGGTCCACCATCCGACGTCTCAGGAGGGGGAAGCAGTGCACCACTAACACTGTGTACAGTGGGGATGGGGCGCTGCTGACTTCGACTCGGGACGTTGTGAACCGGTGGGCAGAGTACTTCGAAGACCTCCTCAACTCCACCAACACGTCTTCCTTGGAGGAAGCAGAGTCTGAGGACCCTGAGGTGGGCTCTCCTATCTCTGTGGTTGAAGTCACCGATGTGGTTAAAAAGCTCCTCGGTGGCAGGGCCCCAGGGGTGGATGAGATCCGCCCGGAGTTCCTCAAGGCTCTGGATGTTGTGGGGCTGTCCTGGTTGACACGCCTCTGCAACATCGCGTGGTCAACGGGGAGAGTGCCTCTGGATTGGCAGACCGGGGTGGTAGTCCCTCTTTTTAAAAGGGGGGACCGGAGGGTGTGTTCCAACTACAGAGGGATCACACTCCTCAGCCTCCCTGGTAAGGTCTATTCAGGGGTGCTGGAGAGGAGGGTCCGTCAGGAAGTCGAGCCTCAGATTGAGGAGGAGCAGTGTGGTTTTCGTCCCGGCCGTGGAACAGTGGACCAGCTCTACACCCTTAGCAGGGTCCTCGAGGGTATGTGGGAATTCGCCCAACCAGTCTACATGTGTTTTGTGGACTTGGAGAAGGCGTTTGACCGTGTCCCTCGGGGAGTTCTGTGGGGGGTGCTTCGTGGGTATGGGGTACCGAACCCCCTGATACGGGCTATTCGGTCACTATACCACCGATGTCAGAGTTTGGTTCGCATTGCCGGCAGTAAGTCGGAATCGTTTCCAGTGAGGGTAGGACTCCGCCAAGGCTGCCCTTTGTCGCCGATTCTGTTCATAATCTTTATGGACAGAATTTCTAGGCGCAGCCGAAGCGTTGAGGGCGTCCGTTTTGGTGGCCTCAGTATTGCATCCCTGCTTTTTGCAGATGATGTGGTGCTGTTGGCTCCTTCAAACGGGGCTCTCCAACTCTCACTGGAGCGTTTCGCAGCTGAGTGTGAAGCGGTTGGGATGAAAATCAGCACCTCCAAATCTGAAACCATGGTCCTCAGTCGGAAAAGGGTGGAGTGCCCCCTCCGGGTCGGGGGAGAGATCTTGCCCCAAGTGGAGGAGTTTAAGTATCTTGGGGTCTTGTTCACGAGTGAGGGCAGGAGGGAGCGAGAGATCGACAGGCGGATCGGTGCAGCGTCTGCTGTGATGCGGACGTTGTATCGGTCTGTCGTGGTGAAGAAGGAGCTGAGCCAAAGGGCGAAGCTCTCAATTTACCGGTCGATCTACGTTCCAACCCTCATCTATGGTCACGAGCTATGGGTCGTGACCGAAAGAACGAGATCCCGGATACAAGCGGCCGAAATGAGTTTTCTCCGCAGGGTGTCCGGGCTCTCCCTTAGAGATAAGGTGAGAAGCTCGGTCATCCGGGAGGGGCTCAGAGTCGAGCCGCTTCTCCTCCACATCGAGAGGAGCCAGATGAGGTGGCTTGGGCATCTGATTCGGATGCCTCCTGAACGCCTCCCTGGTGAGGTGTTCCGGGCATGTCCCACCGGGAGGAGACCCCGGGGAAGACCCAGGACACGCTGGAGTGACTATGTCACCCAGCTGGCCTGGGAACGCCTCGGGATCCCCCGGGGAGAGCTGGAAGAAGTAGCTAGGGAGAGGGAAGTCTGGGCTTCCCTGCTAAAGCTGTTGCCCCCGCGACCCGGCCCCGGATAAGCGGTAGAAGATGGATGGATGGATGGATGGAAAAACCAGAGGCCATTCATTTACGAATATGATTGCATTTTAGTTTACATATTTAAATGTTCAGATATTAAGATTTTAATGAGGTAAAATAACATGCTTTTTCTCTCAAATATATTGTTATAATCATTTGTTTCAGATGTACTGTAATTATTTTCTGTATAAAAATTAATTTGGTGTCCAAAAAGTCTTTTTTCAAACTTGAGTCTTGAAAAAGAGGGGGTCTTCTTATAATCAGGGCCGTCTTATATTCGGGCCAATACGGTAAGACTGCACAATCATATACAATCATAACATAGTGGTCAGTTTTTGATCGACAAGGTCATATTTTATAATGTATTTAGGATTTTAGTGTAGAGTTGTGTAGACCTGCACTGCATAGAACTGAGAATCATTGAAAATATGTTGCCGCTCTAATCTATCGCCCACGAGTTGTGGGGAATAGAAGATGACCTTCTCTGCAAGTAGTTGAAGCCCCGTAAAAAAAAAAAAAATCGGAATTGCCTGTATAAATAGTTTAAAGTAGCCATAACTATACCACAAACTAATCGACCCAGAACACTTAAATATCATATAAAACTCATTTCACGAGATTCCCCTTAAAAATGGCTTATAGAGTGTTTGATTCAGCAAAGTGGCACCGGAAGTCACCGCTGCACAATCAAATAACACCAGTTGACAAGTACTAAACGGGACCTTTGTCATTTGTTAGCTTGAGCTCGGTTTAAGGGGTTAATGGCCACTCAGCAGCGCAAAACCATACACGAGGCAGAGACTCCATTATTTCCGCTAACCCCCCGAGCTAAATACACAAGCACTTACATGACCTACAAAAATCATCAGCCAAGAGAGTTGGCACAGACACACATACAACACAAATTACTAATTTTGCTCTTAGTCAGAGTCTGGCATCTTCGGGCAAAATAGAAAAATGACATCAACCTGAAAATATGTGCATTTATTTCATTTTTAAATTGCTCAATCCGTGAATCCGTCAAATCGCAAAAAGGTGGAGGTTTACCGTCATTAAATAAGGACTCCGAAATACAAGACCCAGCTCTCGGTAAGATGCGGTACAGTGACTTACAACCACCAGTCTCATCTATATAGAAGCACAATTAATAAAGCTCTTGCATTGGAGCTTAGATTGTGCTTGTATGCCTAATGTTATGAGTCATGAAAATATGATTTCACACATCCAAACATATTCTTTTGTATACTGTGGAAGAATGATGAATATCAGGAACTACTTTCAATTCACTGCATGCACAGTTGACTAATAGCTATCAGAAGCTAAAACTACGAGACAATAATTTTCCTCATGGCATTTTAATATTCCTCAAAGACCTATTCATTTTCTGCCCTGATTACTTTGCAATAAGCTTTAAACCACATTTGTCAGGTTTCCTCAAACCAGATGTTGATCATTACCTCAAGCACAAAAGAGAATTAAATGAGGGGTTTGTCCAAAACAAGGTTAACTTGGCATACATGTTTGCATTCTCCATTCTCTCACCTCTTGGTCAGGAGTGGGGGAGGGGCTGAGTGAACCAAGCGATTGTTTACGTGGTGTCGAGCATTTGTGGTCACCAGGTGCGTCGGGTTCTGTCTGTCCATGGGGTGTAAGGTGGGTAGCGGGTCGCTCCCATTGGGTAGCGCCCGTGGGAATGTGCCAGTAGTAGATACCCGCCATGTCTGTGATCTTTTTCCATCCAGGCGGCAGATCCGAGTCCGTTTGGAATGACTGCTCATTCCAGATATCTGCTGAAAAAAAGGACAGACGTTACCTAACAGAAATTAGGGTAAACAAGTCAATAAGCATAATGGTGGACAGGTGAAATTAGGTGATTTTCAAACACACATTTAAAGTTATTAAAGTTATAAACAGACTTTTTAAACATATTGTCAATGTATTTGAACACAAAAAAATAATTGTAAGTATAAAAAGTTCAGAAAATAATGTATGCATTGTAGCATCTGTGCATGTGCCTCTAAGAGGCGGGGCCTGGTGGGTTGAGATGTGACTAGGTGATGAGCTGTGGCCGACACCAGCTACTGTACGACTGTGCTTGAGTTTTGCTGCTGTGCTGGCAGTCAATAAATGACCAAAAAAAGGTGCATCAAGGATTGTGGTTTTCCTATCCCACATGAGAGTACTTTACAATCAATAAGTAAACTGTAAAAACACACAAGAAAAAAAAATAAGTATAACATGGGCATGAACAATGATTCACAATATAGCGGAGGACGGCAACAGACTCTCCCTTACACCTGCTTTAGTCATTTTTGGAAAAGTATTTTTACACACATTTATTGTATCATCTTATTGTATGCATTGGACTTTGCCTTAAGTTATTAGAAGTTATGTCTAACATTTGTGATGGGAATATTAGCTGTTTGTATTGCTAGCAAGAGCCATACTGAGACTGATTTCATGGTGGAAAAACTAACATGATGATGTTTCCAAGACGCCATTTGTATGTGCTTCTAGTAAAAGCAGAAAGCAGGCATAAGCTTGTTTTACAGAAGATTGCTGCTTGAAAACTTTTTCTTTATGCGCTCATAAGCTCTCACTTGTGCAGCATTTTTTTTCCCACCATCGGTGAAATCTGCCAAAATAAGCAAAAAGGAAATGACATCATTTTTGCAAACCTCAGCTTGAATGCGGCCCATGTGATGGCAGAGGACATCTGTTATTTTTATTTTTTGTTTGGTTTCTTTTTGGGATGGCCAACAAAGTTGTCTTGATTCATTGCAGATGTCAGAGCAGGCTGAGAATGTACGCTGCGATTTAAACATCTCAGTAGCATAAAGAGCGCATCTCCACAACGCGGAGCAGCTGGCTGATGTAATTTATTTGACAGCGACACATTTGGAGGAAATACAGCAGGTACCAAGATGACACAAACACCCACACTGACATAGTGTGGTGATGAAATGCAAACTTTAAATCACTCTTATAGCACCCACATCTCTTATAAAAGGTCTGTTCGTCGGAAAGTATCAAACAACATTTACACGTTCACAGCTGTTTATAGCATTATGGTGCTAGTGAACTTCGAGAAGATGGTTAAAAACGCCAAAAGGCGGCAATTCACTCACACACTCTCATCCAAGACTTTGTTTGTTACACCAATCAAATAGGATCCAACATAACTTCCATTCAATGTTTTTGTAGAGCAATGAGTAATATGATGTCAAATCGTTGTTAATTCAACAATACTTTTATCATTGTGGTTGTAGTTTGTAGATTTTTTCTCATTATTTTTCCTCATTTTGCTAAACAACCCAACTAAAATATTCTAAAGACCTCTGGATGATGCAGGGTAGTGACTGGGAGAATGAGAGACAGAGTGAGCAAGTAGGCAAAGGAGAATGAGCAAGAGAGCGAGAGAGAAAAACAGGAAATACAGAAAGAGAGAAAGCGAACGAGGGAAGGAGAGGGAGTGAGAGAGTGAGGAGAGAAAAACAGAGTGAGAGAGAAAGGGGGGGAGGAGAGGGAGCGAGAGAGTGAGAAAGAGTTAAAATAGAGAGCAAAGAGCAAGAGAGAGAGAGAGAAAAGAAGAGGGGAAGAGAGAGCAAGAGAGAGAGCGCGAGGGCAAGTGCAACAGAGAGCCTTTAATGTGCTGACCAAGCTGATGAAACGAAGCCTGAGGGGCCGTGTCCAAGACAGCAGGTGATATGTCATAGTGATGGCCTTAACAGGCTTGGGCTCGAATGAAATGTAGGCACTTGCTCGCACACAAACGGGTGTGTTCAGTTAAGTTCGCGTTGTTTAGCCAAAGAAATCACTCGAAGGCTTGAACACACACGATCTAGACACCATCTTCTGGCACTCTAGATCTTGCATTTGGACACTCATTCCATTTATCCTCTGTCTAGCTATCTAGTGTAAGATTCATGCTGGGGAAAAAAAGGTCATTTTAAAACTGTTCCCAGAATGTTGGAAGCATTGAATCGTCTAAAAGAGGGATGGTCAAGTTAAATGATTGAAGGGGGCATCTAAGACCATGCACTTCTTAACCAGACTTGGGACAAAAATGCCATTTTTAGTATGGACAAAATATGTGTATACAATACGTTGTTGTTATTTTTATTGAACCAATGAAAGTATGAATATATTCCAATGCTCAAATGTAAATATGAAAGCGCCATTATTCAAAAACAAAAGCTTTGACAACATTTTTCAGTGCAAAGGGTCGTCGAGCATAAAACAATTGATTTTTCCTCCTCAATTGTTGTGCAATGCATTTTCCATGTCATGGTAGTATTCATGATAATGAGACATAAGAAAACCCACTATTTTCAGTCAGGAATGACAGGATTGCCATATCATCAAGCTACCAATAACTGTACATTCACCAGTAAGGTAAAACATCATAGGAAAAACAAAAAATCAATTTCCAGAACTGCGACTTAATCCCACAATTTTGGTTTACGCCGTTTCCACTCAGTGGATTTGAACTTTTTTTTCTCTGTAGTGTTATGATGTACTCTAGCCAACCAGTTTTTTTTTCTCCTGATGTTATAGTCTTATTTGTGTGTACATGCAGAAATGCACACAAGCAAGTACGCACTTTCATGCACTACTAAAATTGCAGAGACCCCAACAAAGCCTTGGTTATAATTTGAACCCTAGTAATAACCCTGAAGAGTACTCAACAGCTCCTGATAAAATGACGGATGACCGACGACCTCGACATGTCTGTCGTATTCAATTATTCACTTCTCACTGCCCCGCCATAAGTTCTTCATCAAGGTCCTCTCCAAGTCTACTCAAATGCTCTTACAGATTTTTACAAGCACGAGCCTAATGGAAACTAAGGATGCTCAGAGAGGGAGACATGTGATCATCAACCATAAAAACACAGGCCTTGACTTTTTGTCCTCTGCCAAAAGAAGCTACCACCTTGTGCTGATTTGGATTCTGGAAAAGGGGGCTTGAGTAAAAGTAGGAGCTTCTGGTATTCGCCTACGGAAAGCAAAAATAGGTCAGAGCGTCAAAGTATAAGCGTCTGCAGAGAGGGTACTGGTGTGAGATGAGGTGACAAGTGGATGTGGATTAGGCATATAAACACTCAGAAGAGCAAGAGAGGGAGAGAGCAAATGAGAGAGAGAGAGAGAGAGAGAGAGAGAGATAGAGAATAGAATGTCAGAGACAGAAAGCTCCAACAGCCTTGGCTCGAAGGCTGCATCATGCTTCAAAGTTTGCACCGTCACCCTCGGGCAGCATCCCTTCATGTGGGTCATCACGGGATTTGAAGTCTGAGCATGACGCCACCGAGACTAATTGCGAGCATGCACCCGTGTTGCTCATACAAATATGCGCTCTTTCCATTTAGCCACATTAGCTACAGTTAGCATGCAGCCAGCTCTGTGGCGAGTTGAGTGTAAGGGGCAAGGGAGAGCTTGTGTCGCAAAACTGAAAAAAATAAAAATATAAATACACACACACGTTATGTTGGGTCACAGCGAACACACAGACACACACAGAAACCAACTGCATTAATCCCATCAATACATACTTAATACCAGGAGCACACACACAAACAGCAGGCATTCAGAAAACTGCCTTGGTAATAAAACTTGGACTCCCATTCACTCACTGACACACATGCACGGCTCAAACTAGCCCACAGTCGCAGAGAGACCGAGAAACACACCTACCCTCATAATTGACAATGACAATGGCAAGCATGTAGTCTTTCCCCAGCATCATACTGTGGTTTGCCAGCTGCCTTGTACGGCATGAAAACCCAGAGCTGTTGCCAAACACACACACAACCTCAGACAGAGAGGAGAGAGGACAGCGGTGGGGGGGGGGCAGTGCAAGAGAGGGGGTGACGAGGACTGGAGAGGCGAGGGAGGGAGAACACGACGAAAGGGGGGAGCGAAACCAACAAGAGAGATGGCAAGAGATGGAGCTGACAGTATGTTTCAGTTTGCCCAGCGCGCACACACGAACAATCCCAACTCTGCTCCAACATCTGTCTTACTCATCCTCATGAAATATTGATTGCAAAAGTCTTCACCTCACACGGTTGCCCTCGGAACCCTCAGGTCATCGTTCATGCTCATCGAGGTTGAGGAGCAGTGACGAAGATTACAATCTGTCTGTTGAAGTCATCGCGGTTTACGAAGGCAGTAAAACCAAACATTCAATTCTCTTGGCAGTGTCATAGAGTGTTTTCAGACCTCTTGTTAAACCATGCATGACTGTGTGTGTCCGTGTGTGTGTGCGCGCACGCGCGTGTTTGTGCTTGTGTGTTTTGGCTCCCTAGTGCAAAGCGCTGTCATACAGCCCCTAGAAGCCGCAACATCCCGAGAGGAATCTGACACACACCTGGGAAAATAACACTGTTTTTTCAGCCTCACACACAGCCAGATGGGATGTACGGACAACTGTGAGTTAAATGTCAATAAATTCAAGAAAAATATTCTTCAGAAAACAATCCGGAAGATGATGACTTTTGACGAGTACAACACCGTTTCTCCATTGCTTTCAATTCCATCAACTTGACACATATTGAGCTCATATTTCCATCCATCCATTCATTATGTGAACCATTTACCAAAAGATCGAATGACATTTCAAGAAAAATGTAAAGAAATAAACAGTATCTTACTCAGATTACTAAAAGAATATACAATGCAAGAAAAAATGCTTTATAGATGAATTATGGGAAGAAAGCATAGTTTTCAAACTGCATTTGAAAACATTCACACTTGGTGTGAGCAAAAAAGAGATCCTTGACGAAATGGAATCCATTTTTCTGGGTGAGCATAGTGGTAATTTGACTGACATTTGACAGCTGAGCAGGGTCTTTTCTCCTCACAGTGTTTGACAGCGGAGAGAATAGTTTGATTTTTCACCATTTTAAGGACCCATTTCACATACAGTACTTGTTTTTTTTTTAAACATTCAAATTTTGTGGGGTTGTTCTCTTTAGTGTGTCAAAGGAATATTCACCATTCCTTATAGCGTTTTAATGCAGCATATAAAGTATGTTCCTGTTATAAGCAGTTACTCAGCACCCCACGGCGTCACAAAATTTTGTGGTTCACTAGAATGCAAAAGAATCCACCGAGGCACCAGAGGGTAAGATGAGAGGCATTGTGGGGGAAATTAAACAGCACGTTGGCCTCATAACTCAGAAAGGCTGACAGCTTGGTGTACTGCTGCACTCATGTCACAGGCCACTAACAAATAGATGGATGGGATCGACAACAATAAGAGTCTTTTAAAGGCCCAACTGACATGAGCGGCAAGATTTTTTTCCACAACGCTAACAAACACGAGCGGACGGCAAGAAATCATCATGTAGCTCACGTGATGCAATCAAAACTTTCAATTACAGTTCCCCTCATTAATTTCATCAATTAAATGTGCACTATGGATGGGCAGCCTAATTAGTTAATCAATAAATTGATCATTAAGAAGGTTATGTGGAATTGGTTGGGGAAAATTGTAAGGTAAAATGGATTTAGCTGAAAGCGGGAGAGGCTCTGTAGATTCAGTTTGCTCGTGTCTAAAACACAATAAACAACATGATATCCGCTACATTTTTATTGTGTTATTGCTGTATTATTAGATCGAACGACGTCCAAGCAGAACGTCAAAATGGCCTCAGGGCAGCGCTGTATTGTGCTCAAAACAACACAGGCATGGAGGTCAGAACATTCAGAGAGATTAGAAAATGAATTGAAAATAAATGAAAACTGTAAAAATAATAATAATAAAAATAAGAAATAAAATAAAAATAATAATAATAATAAAAGGTTTGATTATCAAGTCATGGGAAATTTAGTAAACAGCCATCACTTCGGGATTAAGGATTAAATTATCTGATTATCTCTTGAACAAGGTGAAGCATCTTGATGTGTTATCAATCAAAGGTCAGTCAGGTTCATTGTCAGTGGAGGGCTGCTGACTAGCTATCAATCTAACTCGACATAGATCAAGCCTGCTTAATCAACTAGCATTCAAAGTAGAGTTCAATGTCTTGCTTGCTTTCGTTGAAAGAAAAAAAAATCCACCATAAAGGAGTTGTCAAGGACCATGGAGCTAATGATCTGAGCACTGACCTGAGTTACTGCTGTCATCATGGGTCAGAAATACTTTGCCGCCAATATCAAGATCAATAAATTCCCAAAGGTTTGAAGAAAGAGTGAACTGGCAAAATAGGTCTACTGATATTCCAGCTGTGGTAAAATCCTTACCAAAATGGGCGATAAAGAGCAACTTTTGAAATGAATTCCTACAAGGCGAACAAAAGCGGTGCACACAAAGCCAAATTGCAACTCAAGAATTTGGGCCTCAGCAACTTATTTCTTTAAAAAAAAAAGTAGTTGTATAATTAGACGTTAAGAATTAAGGTAAGTGATTTACTGAGACCCATTCCGGGCCTCTCGCTCAAAGTCAGCTGGTATAGCTCACCTGTGACCTTAATAAAGACAAGAGGTATTATAAAAAAAAGGATGAATTAAGATGTGAGGATTATCAGGATCTAAAATTAGTCATCTCTCAGGAATATAAAACAAAACGTATGTGGCAATTGAGAAAAAAGGCAACGAGAGATTAAGCTTGCTCCAAATTGAACTCATGACTGGACTGCATGCAGACATGCACAGGGAGCGGGATGCAGATTGAAACAGTCCGCAGTCTAAATGGTTAAACACCCATGAGGCTATGGAAGAATTTGCTGTCCCAGAGGGATTGTGGGGGATTTCCTGCAGACTGGAGTTTTTATTATTCCGTTTCAGCAATGCCCCAAATTGGGCATATGTGCACAAATAAAGTCCCCATAAACGGATGAACGGCACAGGGATCGTTAAACCAAAGCAAACCTCCAAAGACAGAAGTCTACATCAAAAGATGTGTTTACCTGTCACCTCGGGGGAGTTGCTCTCCTGGGACAAAGTGGTCCAACTCAACTCTTCATCACTGGGGTTCAAATTCTGGATACGGTTCAGAGCGCAGTCCGTCTTTGCACCTGTCCTTCTGTCTTTCTTAGTCTCTGGAGAGGATGAGGAAGAGGAGGAGCAGGAAGCCACCAAGAGTAGGGGTGTGTCCTCTGGACTGGCCTGTCTGGGTGGGAAAGGTGGAGGGGGCACACGGAGGTCCTTAGAGTGGAGGTCTGAGATGATCTCCAGAGCGGGCGAGGTAATCAAGGGAGACTCGCTCTTGGTCAACAATAGCGCTTTCTTCTCTTCATCTTGATGTTCCTCCGCCACCTCATCGTCCTCAGCCTTCATCAGGGACTTTAGTTCCTTCTCCAAAAGGATGTTGATGTCGCTTTGCTCCGCGTGAATGTTGAAGTCATAAACAATCTCTCCCGAGTTGCCGTTGAGTTTGAAATCGACGGCTGTGTTCACCTTGCAGCCGCTCTCTGATTCTGACCTTTGTTCCGACTCGGGGTCAGAGTTACCGTTTGGGTGCAGCTCGGCAACAACCTCCACATGACCTTCAGGCTCCTCGGGTGTCTTAACACTCGGATCCTCAGTCAGGATTTCTGAATTGCCATCAAGGTCGCTTACCTTGAGGTCTGTAGTATTTTTATTGTGATCCTGTCCAGCTTTACGGAGCTGGTTGACTCCGTTCTTGGCCACCTTGGGATTGTTGGGGGTCACCAGTTGTGAAGGTGATGACGAGGGTGATGACGAAGCTGGCACCACCTCCCCGAGGCCCATGGCAGTCTGGATATTTGTGAGGGCATATTTTTTGCGACACTTGGGCGGCGTGGATGAGCCTTGTGTGATGACATCACTGCTGAGGAGCTGGTTGTGGGAGGAGCGCAGGCTGAGCGACGTTGGAGGTTTGGCAGAGGGGCCATTGCGATTGGTCACGTCTACTGACATCATCGTGGCAGTCAGATCGATCCACTGAAAGAGAAAGGACGCCAAAAATAAATGCACTCGAAGAAACAACTGCGATGGCTGAAACATTTGCTACTTTTGTCCGTTCAGATCCAATTAGTATTACGACGCAAAGACTTCAGTATTTGATGGGTTTTTCCAAAGTAAATCGCAAATGAAGTCTAATCCGGTGCAAATCAAACAGAATTTTGGTTTGTCAATGAATCTTTCCTGCATAAATTGAGCAACTTTTCAAATCAAGATTTGTTTTCTTTTGAATGATCACCGGTCATTTTTATTTGGGGTATTTTACTTTCCAACATCAAAGTGAGAAAGGTCATGAAAGAGCGGTGGGAAATTTCTTCAACTCTTGACTTCTCCCGATGCTGAATGCAAACATCAACTTCTAAGCGCCTAATCTCAGGTCGAGGGGAACTGACTGTGTGTATTTTTGTAATCTGGGTTCTCTGCATGGTATGCAAAGCAAATACATATCAAATAGAGTGCGAGTTGTGTTTCCCAGTCCCCACGGATTATAAAAAGTATTAAAACAACTGAGGGGGGAAAATATGTTCATTACCCGTGTGCGTGTGAAAGACCCTCTCAATTTCATCTAAACTACATCTCAAAATATAAAGTCTTCCTGCAACTGGAAGATTATCTATTCATTAAAACAATCCATGTTGATCTATTGTATCAAAAACTCGAGGCAAGAAGTTGCACACTAATAAATAAAATGAATGGAAACATGACCTCTTTGACAGAGTAATAAATCCAGCGGATACTGCGGGGAATAGTGTCGAAGTCTCTTGCATTAGGTGTTGCCGCTCAAGTTTAAGGGGTCGCCAAGTTCGTAAACCTGCTGGGACGAGTAATGTGCACCAGTAGGTGTTTTAAAACCCATAAATTGTTGAGACTCTGCAACAAAATAAGCAGTTTGGGGAGTAATGCACAACAAAAGTAACATCCTTCCATAAATACAGCGTGTCTTTTTCTAGAAACTCCAAAGTAAAGTAGACATAGGGCAACCCATTACAGATCAGAGACTGTCATATTGTAGAATGAGGTGTGTCAGAAGAGCTCCAGGACTAGAACCACACAAACTATATTTTAAACCAAACGATAGACTCAAGGTTTTTCCCTTCTAAGTAATCCCCTGGTATTTAACTCATTCAGTACCAGCCAATTCTGGACAAAGTCTGAAAAGACGTTTAAAAACGTCTTTGGGAGTGAATGAGTTAATACACTTTCCAGGCTAACCCTGCCACACCTGTATGCACTTCTGGAAGGATTCTTCCGGGATCCTCCGCAGCTCGATCCTCACAGCCAAGTTGATGTCATCTTGATGACTTCCTTGAGGTTGGGCAAGATGGACATATCACATGGAGCCATGTCGGACAAGTACGGGAAGGTTGCTCCAGCATGGCAAAGGTCTTCTTGGCCAGGAAGTGTCCGATGCTCCGTGCATTACGAGCAGGCTCGCTATCATAATGAAGCAGCCACGAGTGGGCATGCCAAAACTGTCGTCTCTATGCGTGCAGTGAACAAAGCGATAGCTGAAGGATGGCTTTGTAGACTTACTGATTGATCTTCTGGTCCATAATGATGGGGTAAATTCGTAATTGGTGTCAAAATCATATCTTTTGTGACATCAGTCCTGGAACCTTTCTGACACACCTCATGACTCCAATTACGTTCAGATGCAATAATGCAGCTATCCATTTGCTAATCCGCTTATCCTCTTGAGGGTCGCAGGCGTGCTGGAGCCTATCCTGTCTTCAGGCATTAGGCGGGGTACAACCTTGAACTGGTTGCCAGTAAATCCCAGCTCACACAGACGAAGAATCATTCACGCTCACAACCACACCTCGAGACAATCTTAAGAGTGTTTCATGAAATTGCCATGCATGTTTTTGGAATATGGGAGGAAACCGGAGTACCCAGAGAAAACCCACGCAGGTATGGGGAGAACATGCAAACTCCACACCACCGTGCCGCCCTAATAATGCATTGCAGTGTAAAATTCTTTAAAAAAAAAAAGAAAAAAGTCATGTTTCATGTGGGGCAGTACAATGGATGACTGATAAGCACGCCGGCCTTACAATACAGAAGTGCAGGATTCAATTCCAGCTGCGGCCTTCCTGTGTGGAGCTGGCATGTTCTCCCCATGCCTGCGTGGGTTTTCTACGGGTACTCCCGTTTCCGCCCACATTAATGGAGCACTCTAAATTGTCTCTAGGTGTGAGTGTGAGCGCGGATGGTTGTTCGTCTCTGTGTGCCTTGCGATTGGCTGGCAACCAGTTAAGGGTGTACCCCGCCTATTGCCCAAAGACAGCTGGGTTAGGCTCCAGCACACGCATGACCCATGTGAGGATAAACAGATTAAGAAAAAGATGGATGGATGTTTAATGTGCAGGAAAACAAAATTAGTATGCACTGAAGAGTTCAATGTGTCAGGAATAATTACAGCAGCAGAGAAATCAAGATTTCTTATTATGTGTCGGTCAGCACTGAATTGCAAGGTTTGAGATTTATTTGCCCAAGATTAAATAGAGAATGGTGCTCAACCCCAAAGTTCAACTGCTCATCGGGACATTGACTCTTTTTGTAAGTTGTCTCAGTAAGTGTGGATGTACTTTCACCCTACACCCTCGAGCTGAATCGTTATCTGTATACTTAAACATTGAGCGGTGGGGGTGCAAGCCTGAAGGTCCTCATTTCATTTAAATCCCTAACACAAACATAGCATGCATGAAACCATGTGTGCCGGTGTATGTCTGTGTGTGCATGCGTGTGCGTCTATCTTTTGTACCTGACAGGAGGTCAGTCATAGAGCATGCGCTGGTTACGGTTCAGGGTTCAGCACACTCAGCTGCACATATGAACACCACCGAGGAGGGGAAAAAAAAAAAAAGCAAAGGAGGAATGATCAGTAGAAGAATGTGAAAAATGTCAAGTCTCAGGGACCCCTCAGGGACCAAATTCATCAGCAGGCTCCGATGGAAAAGGCACAGCTGTTCTTAACACCACATTTAAAAACGTAGAGGATGAAGTACCAATCAATCCAAGGTGACCTCTTTGCATCACTATTCAGCATATTGTGCACAATAAATTCAGATGTGTGACCGAATGTCAAGTTTCTCCCTTAAAGCAAAACCGTGCATCGTATTGCAGAATAAAAACAGAGGCTGGTATTTACCAAAAAGTAAGGAATCTTTTGATTTGTTTCCTCTCGGCCCTAGAGAGTCTGGGGACATTCCTAACATTGTGTGGTGTAATGGTCATTTGAGCCACTTTGGTAAATACAAATCAATAGCTGTAAATGTGCATTTGTGGACATGTTCAGTAAGATTAGTTCATTTGTAATTGTTAGTTACTATTGGCCCTATGTTGATTAAGGAAGGAGGTAGCACATGGCTTGGGGACCAGAAGATTGGTTTTAATACTGCTCTGAATCCCAACACATGCAGACATGTGGACCACACACTTACATACCACGAAATGGTTAGATTGCAAATGCTTCCTGAGCACCTCCAAAGTCCCCAAATGTTCAAGCTAACGACACAGCTGCATAACCACTTCTTTGTCCTTTCCCTACAATTTGGCAAAGTATTGCTCGTGTATTTCTCTGGCACTAACGAAACAATTTTCCTTGCGGGAAGTAATAAAAAGTCATACTTACAAATAAAGAAAAAAAAGACAAAGTCTTCTGAGCACCGGAATGAAATGATTTTGTATCCCCAAAGAGGGCACAATGCTGAATCACTATTCAATGTCACTAAGTGGAGTACTGACCTCCACCAAGGATTAAGGATCGCTGGTTTCAAGTTAATGGAGGACGATGAACTGAAGGGTAGCGCGATTATATTTCTGCACGGTTATGCTACATTCATTGAACATGAATAAATTCCTGTATCTATAGCTTTAACCCTAAATTGATTGGGTAATTCAAGTTCTCTTTATGCACCAGCCCAACAAATGTTCATGAAAATCTGTAATGCATTTCTGTCCAAGCCTGCATTAAGTGTTCTAAAATGACTGCTGTGAAAGAAAAAAAATAGAAAGAAAAGTTGGATAATGGCCTAAAACCTTTCCAAAGGACTGTATAGGTTTAACATCAACAAATCTTGTTTACATCTAATCAGCATGAGTCATGAAATAAGCATCATACAGTCATTTTAGTCCCTATGTCTCCTCTATTTGCTTCTTCAATGAGGCTGTTGGCTGGAGGAAGGGGCCCAATGTCTCCCAATTGTCTGTTGACGTATACTTAAGATGTATTTTTTTTTCAGTGACTGATAGTTCCCAAGTAAATGCTTCAACCGTATATTCAAAATATTCCAACATTTGCTGTACTTACCAGTGGTCGAGCATTATGCAAAATATAGATGGAGCACATCCATGCCGGTAGTCAGTTTCTCTCTTCATCCAATCACGACGACCAAAGCGAGGCAGTGGCGTCCTGAGGGAGGGACAAACATAAAAACGGGATTTATGAGCAAGCGAGAAAGAGGGAGGAGGGAGGTGACTGAAAAAGGAGAGACAGAGAGGACTGCAGGACACCGGAGGGACAAATAAAGATGCATTAATTATTCACAGCCGCGATCAAACATTAATATGCGTGTGTTTGCGTGTGGCTGTGTGAACGAAAAACAAGGCTCGTTTATGTATAAAGCGCAGTGTGTCTGTCTTTGCTGCAGAGCCTTCACTGACTGGAACTAGCATAAACTTGATGTCACGGGAGGATTGTGAACTCAGCCCCTCCCACCACCAGCGCAATGCTTCCTAACAATCAACACAGCATAGTGCAGACTACACTTAACCCGCATTTCTAACAACACCAACGTACTATTTGAATGGACTGTAAAAATCTCCACATAAGAAGCCAGTGTTGATATAAAAAGTAATGGAAGCTAAAAAAAATAAATAAATTTGACCCCATCTAAAAGTTATGTGGTATCACAGGAAGCACAGATTTTACAAATGTTTACTTGCATAATGCTTCGTTACATCTTACATATTTTGCCAACTAATTACTGTATTAAATTTAGTCCAACCCAAAAAACTAAATGCAGGTTCTCAGCATGAAGACTCACACAGTGCTAAGACATCTTTTTTTCTTGCCGGTATTTTTAAAAAATCTCTGTTGCGTAATAACAGAGTTCAATTCTTTCTTAAAAATATCATCATCAACCAACCTAAGGATGAGGGAAAAAAGCTCTGTTTGATCAAAAGCAGAAACTAGGGAGAGGCATTACCCATTAACTGCACAATAAGAATCCGGTCGATTGTGTGGAGTGCTGATTAAATGCCTCTTGGATAAACTGAAAAAAAAAATGGACTGCACTACTTTGTTGCAACCAGTAGCTGTGCTGTTGATGTAGTCTCTAGTTTGCCATACAAAGAAGTCCCAACATGATGTCAGCGATGGGCACTAGGAGTCAGTCGCACTCTAAAGGCAATCTCAACTCTTCAAATAACCAACCATGCGTCCTTTTAAAACGTGGGAGGAAGCCAGAGCTCCTAGGGAAAACCCATGAGCGCACAAGGAGAACAAGCAAACTCCACATTACAGGGACAGAGCCAAGATTCAAACCTCGAACCACATAACCGCTTCATGATAGGTGAAACTAGGCCACATAGTACCATAGTTTCCCCACACCATGAAAAATATCTACTAGATTCATAATCGCCATTGGCAATGCTGTATATGACGTGTTTCTCATATAAATGCTCCGATACCAAACACTGATACCACATGACCAGCCTGACATCTATTTTCCGGGTAGGAGCCTTGTCACCAGTATGGAGATACTTAAAGTAAGCAAGCACAGACAACAACACTTTTAGGCGACGGGCCGGGTAACATGTTGCGGTGTACCATGTTGAGTAATGACATGTAAGCGAGGATGTATTGTATTGTATGATTGTAGTCTCTTATTGGATAAAGAAACATGCAAGAGCAGTGGAACAGAAACTCGAGAATGTCATCGCATGTTTGTAACAGTTCTATTTTGTTTTATAGCCTAGTTCCAAAACTATATTTTCATTCACTGTGACACCCACTGAGCATATGCAGGAAGAATGCATTTGGCTGCATGTCATTCCAGTATAACAGAGTGTCATGGAATAAACTTTCGCTTTGTTTTTCACATGAAGCCACAGGCAGAAACCATTTCCCAGCCACAAAGTTTCAAATTACCCAGATGTGGCCATTAAAATAGGAGTTACAAAAGATTGAATGACGAATTTCAAGGGTTATGTAATATTTTTGCACACAAACAACTGGACCGTGCTTCCTATGGTACTGGTCTCTTTGTCAATGGTATTTAGGGCTATTCGATCATCAATTGAAGTGTGGGTGAGAAAAGCACATGGTCAAAATTTCTACGGACACAAACAGATGAGGAAAATCGGTGTTTTCAGCATTCACACGTGAAAAATAAAACTAGAACGCTTCGCTAGTACCTCAAGATATTTTTAACAATCTACCATCAAGTAGCAAAGTCCAAAGCCGGTTGTACAGTGAACTCAAAGTATGTTCACTCATGGTCAACTCATTCGGTACATCTGATCTTCATGGATTTGATGAGATCCATCACTGCTTCAACTCTTCAGTTGGAGCTCCGGAGAGTGCACAGCTGTAGCGCAAGCCAATGAGAGTTAGTGCACAAGGGAAACATCATTGAAATATTGGCATTCAAACCAAAATTGCATTCTGGGACTTAAATTACAAGGCACGTGTGGTCTTTTGGATCCTGCTACAACAGGTCTGCATACCATAAGTGTGTGAGAACATACAAGTACATAATGTTTTATAGGGGAAGTCTGCACAACAATAAGCATTAAACATTTCCAAGCATATATTGCTCCTAACCCAAGGTTACGGCTCTGATGTGAGACTCCAGCCCTTTAAACAAATAAACATGACTGGCGGCAGTGATGTGCTTCCTGTAGCGAGAACCTAAAAGGAGGGAATCAAAACAGTGCACACTTGGCAGACTTTTATAAACAAGATTCATCTGCCAGAACACCAAAGCTGAACGAATATTTTAGTTTCAGAAGAAAAACTACGAAGGCACTGATCAAGTGCAGATCTCTGTTAAGGTTTAACAGTTCTAAGCTTGTGCTTGATTGAAAAATGATAGTGCAGGCCAATAGTGCCCCAGTGCATTCCTGTAAGTTCCAGTAATACGCACATAGCAAGGCGAGCGCCACACACAGCAGACTTTTTTTCACCACTGCTCCATCAGCTGGATGTGGTGAGCGCTGCCCACACTTGGACCCAAATAGATGACAACAAACATTTCAATACATGTTGAGATCCCCCCCATTTAAGATCAATCTTCACCTGACCTTGAATGGATATATTTTTTTACACGAGCCATGACACTGCTCAGTTTCATATTGATAGTTTTTAACGTAAATCCTGTTAACATCCTTACCGTGTGCGTTTGTGTTGGCCTTGTGAATCTGCACCATGAGTTTGCTTCCTAGTTGGCTAACATGCAGAGAACCACATTCGGTGCCTTTGGTTTGCTGGTCTCCTCAATTGACGACCTTGTGAACAGTAAACATGACCAACTTAAGCTATCACTCATCGTTATAAACTTTCTGGTTCATGAGAACAATGAGGTGCTTCAAGTGTCTTCAAAGAGCAATGAAATGCTTCACCAAATCCTTAGTCAGCGTGACATGTTCCGTGCTAATAGTGATGGACTGATTCAGGACGCATGGCAATATCTTCAGCTAGCCATTTTACAGTTTCAATAGCTGTAGTTCCATGTACCATGCAGATATTTAAACTGCTATGTGCTTTATGTGACTAATTGGAGTCTTTGCTGCTATGTATAAAAGACACGCAAGTTCAACACTTTAAATTTAAGGCTGAACGTTTGCACTTTGTGGTGAAAGTCCAAATCCAGAGTGCTGAAATGTGAAGTGAAACCGACTAAACACTAACAGATTCCTCTATATTTTCCACATCATGTCTGCAGCTTTTAAAAACAGACCAAAATGAAAAATCCAAAAAGACGCTTCCACAACCGGGTGGAGTGACAGTGGTGCATCAGCAAATCAGCATTTCCGCTCTCAAACTGTAACTTTTAGCCCGCTTTTTAGTAGGCCGTGCTGTGGATAAAGGGGGTCTTGGTGTAATTACAGGGCCCCACTGTGGGCATCCAACCGCTGGCACTCAAACACAAACAAGCGTTTCAAATATGAGGGTGACGCGTAAGCACATGCACGCACGCACACATGCACGCAGACTTCCAAATGGTTAAATATGCAGGCAAAGCTCAGGCAGCCACATGGGGGAGGAGTGGTAATCAGATCCAGATTGTGTCATAGCAAAGACTGACTCCTGACCCATCCGCCGAGCCTGCAAGTGTCTGCTGTTGTTTGTGCGTGTGCAAATGTCGCAAGTCAGTTGGGGGGTCCAGCTCACGCATGAATGAAGGCAACAGCTGCAACATGACCAACCCAGCCCCCCATTTTCATTTTACATGTGTGCAGAGGATAGCCACTGACGTTTACCACACAGTGAAATGAGCTTTTAGATCTAAAGAGCTTGTAGATTGCTGCCAGCAGTTTGATCGGCCTCTCATCCATCCTTCCTTCTTTCCTTCCTTCTTTACTTCCTGCCCTTCCCTCTCAAGGTTTCTCGTGATTCCAGTTCTCCCGCTGATCCCAACAGGCTATAAACTCAAACCCTTTGTCCACAACAGAATTGCTTTCCTTTCTCATTAAAAGTGAAGGTCTGTAAACTCTCATAAAACCACCCATTTCTCTCTACAGCCCTAATTTACAATCTCGCTGCTGCTGCCAGCCACCCCCCCCCCCCCCCCCGCAACTCGTGACAAAGCCCATCTGCTACCAAAGAGATGGACAAGAAAGCAAAACTGAGCAGGAAGCAGGCCAGGACATAAAAGTCCAAACTGACAAATTTCTGTGTGCAGGCAAACCACGCAGCTTCCAAAAATAAAATAAAAAATAAAAATGCAGCGGGGTGTTTTTTGAGTTAGGATGTTAACGTGTAAAGGCAGTTACACAACAGCAGGCAACCTTCCCAGATCACTCTCGGCTTTGTATTTATTGGCTGAAGCGAAGGCCGGGTTCTCTCCATTTAGATGGATGCCACATCCTCTCCAAAACGGGGAAAGAAAGCCAAGATGAACACAATCTTGCTGCCATTATTTCTTTCTGTGATATATGAATCAAGCAGAATCCAGAAGAGGTGAAAAGAGAAGAATGTACACTTTGGTGGAGATGTTTTCCGCACAAATGTGATGACAGCCCCTGTGTGTGTTAATATTACTGTCGACTCTACATGCCATATTTGACACTTAACACACCTGTAGATTCCATCCTCTTTTACAGACTTTAATTTGCACTATGATTCGGACTGAAGCCTAAACAAGTCATTTTGTGTAACTGCACCGCCACCACACATGAACACACACACACACACACACACACGTTCAGAATGCAGCCTTGGCTACACATTGTGGTGAATCGAGTGTGAAGGAAACACAAAAATAACTTGTATAATCAACCTTCAAAGGAACACTCAAGAACTTTGTTTGCCTGAATGTACCATTGTGTGTGTGTGCGCACAATATACATTACACTTCCACTGGTGCGGTTTCTCTGTGGGCGGGAAGGCTGTAGTGAAAATGACCACAAAGAAAAAGAAAAGCAGGAATTTTCAGGGCGTGCCAAAGAATCTTAGGCATGCTTTTTTGGAGGGTGATGACCCAGGGGCATGAAAATAATTGTTTAACATACATACAGGCCGGGAATTTAGTGGTAAAGCTGACCAGTTGTGAGCATTCAACTCTGAGCCTGCAGTGCAAGAGCATATCAATGCATGACAATGTGTCATTGTGGATTGTATTGTAGTCTCAACACTTCCCCAGACTGTGACACAGGAAATTGTTGAGCTACTTTGAGGGAGACACTGATAAGTCCTTCAATCAAAAACGGGCTGGCTTAAAAGAATACACATTCCCAGACTTTCAAGCACGTGATCATGTAGGAGACATTTATGAAACACAAGCCAAGACACAGTCCTGCATTTAAGAAATTTGGGAGCAAGTGAGAAGGGGTTAGAGATACAGTACTCTAACCCCTCGCTTAGTTCTCATACACCCACACTCTCCCCCAACACCCTTTACAGGCCTCCTCCACACTTTATTCAACCTCACTTTCCAGAGGACAGGGGGAAGTCAAGGAAGCTGGGGAAAAAGTACGCCACAAACACATTGACAGCAAGCTAAAAATTCTGTTATACAGGATGTCCCAACTCCAGCCACTTTAAAGTTGGACACTTTGTGAAACCCAGCATTCAAAACAGATGGGAAATTAGAAGCCTGAAAAATCCAAATACCTGACTGTCTGTCACACATTATGACACCTAAACTCCTAGGTGGATGTTTAAGATCACAGCACTTTCTCTAGTAGACGGAGATCAGGAGGCACAGCTTCTTAGAAGTCATCCTTGTCTTGGTAATTGCATGAAATGACAAACTCATCTTTCCCAAAACTGTTCCCCTAATTTCGGAAGCACGGAGTAAGTAAAAATAACATGAACGAGGAGGTGTGAGTAAGTCTCCAGACCAACAGGTGGCAGTATCCAACTGCAACTACAAATGTTTTTTTTTTTTTTTACAGATAAGGCAACCCAACTGCGTTTTTCGGATATTTTCTCAGAGTTCCTGTTGAAATGAAAAACAATGCGATGCAAGACAATGAGCAGAGGCTCTACCCAATGTGCAAACTTGAAATGATCACACACCATGATCTTGCCCAAACAAACGTGACAAAAGTTAAGATCTCACATGTCCTCTCTCTCAAAAAAAGTCATTTTTCCTTTTATTGAGTCGTGCATGTCACATTAATGGTGGATAAAGTTTTGAAATGATTTATTCTGGTTTAATTCTAAACTTGACATTCAAAGGCGGGGGGGGGGGGGGGCGTGAAGATTTTTTTTATAACAATCCACTAAAAAGAAATTGTAATGGTCAATTCACCCAACACACACATGAATAAAAGTGCATGCGAGAGAGGAAGCAGGGCAAAGAATAGTCATCTTCTATATATAGTTGAAATGTGACAGGATGTCCGAGGAGAGAAGGAAGTCTGGATCTGAACAACACACAGCTGAAACGCTCTGCGTGTGCGCGTTTATTTATGCATCCCCAATGTTGCCTTGCTTCAACATTTCACCAGATAGTGTGAAATGTCGCAATGCTTTATTGTTACCGCAAAGCCGTTTTGTGTGATCAGCTGTAGCATGGACGCAACGGGGGAACAGAAGGCAAAGGAGGTCCTGATACGAGAGCCGATCAAAATGGATACCTCAGTAAAAATGAGACGTGAGGAGGGAAGAAAGTGGATCGGAGCGCGAGGGTGACTCATCAGAAAAGGAATGTCCTGTCGTTTGCCAGAGGAGCCACAGACACCACTGCAATGCCCCCCCTCTCCAGTGCTTTCAGTCATACAGTCCCACAGCTCTTACTTTTTTTCCCCCATTTTTCCACCAGTGTCTTCTTTTTCTCCTATCACTGCTAAGTAAAGCATTCTTCAAGACTCTTTTTCCATCTACGATGCCCTGTCAGTGGAAAGTCAAGATCCAATTGCTGTATGTTGATTCTACATAGTCGCTAAGATGTCTTTAACACAAATACATGTGAAAAATCAGAGTTTATGAATAAATAAGAGAATATCAGAACAGCCTCTACCTAGATCATGACCAGTTTCTATGGTCACAGATACTCACTTTCTGCTTTTTGAGTTATTTATAAGAACATCAAAGGGAAAAAACAAGTATGCACCTTTATCTGGAAGTGCACCGAAATGTTTAAGACTCTTTCTTGATAAAGTTTCACAGCAATGGCGTGATTACATTTTGAGTCATCAGTCTACCTAACAAACATACTGATGACACCGTCTCCTTGGCAGAGCTAGCCTACATGTTTGCGCCACCACAGGATATGACAACTCAACAAATGAATGCGGTGAGAAACCCAAATGACCGCGATCAGGATTTCTCTGTCTCCAAGTGTTCGTTCATCCAACCAGAATGTGCTGTCACCAAGGTTTTTTGGCCTTCTTTGTGACAATTTATAATTAGAAACTATTTATCCCATAATAAATAATGGAAATAAAAAATAATTCATAGTTAAACTGTCTACATCCGAAATCTATTAACCATTCTTAATTGTTAACTGTCAGGCTACTGTAAAAAAAATGAGTTCAACTGTCAATGTTAAGCCATCCAAAGAATTAAAACTTAAAGGAATAACAGATGTATTGATGTCTCCTTTCTGATTTCATTTTTGAGGATGAAAATACAAACTTTTGAACAAAGGTCGGTAAGTGGAGTTTTTTTTTTTAACGTGTTTATGTGATAACACATTCAAAACAAACGGCTACAGTTAATGCTACTGGATGGCAGTGAGTGGTCCAAATGATCAAATCGACTTGGGAATTTTGCAAGCCTTTTGATCCCACGAGTCAATGCAATCAAAACAAAATCAAGACAGCAACAAAAGATGCCAGGAAGGCCAGCATGGCATGCACTAATCTATACAGTAAATAGCCTCCTGCTGGCTTTCTAATTAGCAGGGTAGTGAAAATCATTTGGCAAGGTGTAGTTCCAAAGTCCTGCTGATTCTGTATGCATTAGAGGTGCCCATTAATAGCTGAACATTTGCCAGTCAGCTTAAATGTTCCTGGAGATCACAGCCAGGAGGCAGGAGGAGGTGCTCTTTGTTGAAGAAACCTAACAGCACGCAGCAGAGTGCCAATTTACAGACAAACTTGAGGCCTTTACACATTCTTTCATTACTTTACAGCTTTCAGGTGGTCGAATGATTCGAGAGCAAGCTCACAAAGAAAAACGTAGAAAAAACAAATTAGAGAGAACAAACTCAAAAAGAAAAACGTGGAAGAAAAAATTATGGGGAGTGATGGAGAGTATAAGATAAAATTCCACACAACCAGAGCCCTGTTTCAACAGTTGATAATTATGACCATTAAATATAATGATTAGCAAAATAAATAAATAAATAACATCAACTTTCATGTGCTAAGTGCCCTTAAGACCGAAGTTATTGTTTTTACAATCACAGCCCCACAATTATGAATGTCGACTAATCACCCGCTCTGTAATGAAGAGCCAGGACAGATACACGTTCGTCACTACGCTATCATTATTTAGTTATCTATCAAACTTTTACTCCTTTCTATCACTTCTCTTCTATCACAATCTGTCATATTGTGCACAAAAAAAAAAGCCTGAGAAAAAGCAGAGCACACCAAAGGAAACTTTGAGGTTTACTGAGATTAAGTCATAACACTGATACTGTATGCTAAAGACTGTTTTTTTGAGGTTCTACAATACATTCAGGTTCATAAATATTGAGACATTGGAAAAAAATTCTCATCTTTTTTTTGCTCTAAATTAAGCACTGCATTTGAATTGAAACCAACCAGACGTGATTTAACTACAGACGTTCCGCTTTAATTTGAGGGTGAATAGTTTAGGATTTACACCAATTTGTAGATGTGCCTCAAACTTTTAAAGGGACCAAAGGCGATCGGACAATTGGATGCTCATCTGTTCCCTGGCCACGTGTGTGTTATTCCCCCCCATGAACCCATTGACAATCATCAGCAAAAAGGTCTACAATTGTGCTGTTTGCATTTGAATTCTGCTGCTGACGACTCTCAATATGAGATCCAAAGAGCTGCCACCATCAGTGAAGCAAGCCGGATTCGGATTCGGCTGAAAACCCAAAACAAACCCAACAATATTTATCAATACATTTAATCACATGCAAAAAGGTTATATTTGGCCAAATCAACAGTTCAATACAGTATTCTTAAAAATAAATAATCCAGCCAGGAAGCTGATATTAAGTGATTTGTAGAGGAGCGGCTGAGCACTGTGTTTAGCTACACTATTTTGTCAATGCAATTGAAATTAATGTAAATCCTATGACGTTCACTTGATTTGCAAGAGATTACCCTCAAATTAAAACTGAAAGTCTGCAGTTAAAGCATAATTCGATTGTTTTATTTTCCAATCAACTGTGGTGATATTTAGAGCCAAAAAGACAACAATTGAGTCGATGCCCCACTATTATGGGCGTGATTATATGTGAAATTACAACATATTCAAATGTCTAATTTTGAGTCTGTATTAATTAAAAAGAATAAGAAGACCAGTTATTAAACATGATTTAATGACACCTCCTAAAATAGGAACCGCCTACAAGAAAAACTCAACAACAGGAAGGCAGCTGATCGGCAAAATGCACCGATTAGATAGTGGATGAAAACTAACAGAACGGACAAGACTATTAGCTGGATGGAAGTAGAAAATGCCCCACCCCCCACCCACCGCCCTGTCATTTAGTGTCCCACCCTGCAGGATGAAGGGGGGCCTCTGTGCTCCTCCACAGTTCAAACACACCACACGGGTGTCTGCTCCCTGCAAAAACAATGCAGACACACATATTGTGTTGTGTTATTTTTGTTATTTTGACTTCAAAATGGCGCCGTGAGAGTGGCTGCCTTTCCAGCAGCTCTTATATTTTGTTGTTCTACTTCTTCCTTTGATAACTTTGCTGCTGTGAATTAGGAATTTCTCCATTGCGAGACTAATAAAGTTTTTTTTATCTTATCTTATATATTGCGGCCTGGCTAACAGTGGCTAACACAATAAGCCTATTGAGAGTCAATGAAACACACTGCACCAACAAACTGCAATGTGGTCATTTTGCCAGGCTGACAGCTTGCAAAGAGTCGACTCTCTGCTTTCTTGAATTCATCAAATATCTGTCCAGTCTGGTCGGTGTCTTTACACACACTCATGTGCACATGCTACACATCTACACATTTGTTTGGTCGAGGGCGGAAAGCCGTATTGTTTTGCAAAGGAAGTGGGGAAGCGATAACAGATCTCTGTTCTTTATCCGACTGCTCTCACACACACACACACAAATGCACACACTGCTTTCTCATTAGCTCTGGTGCACAAGCTTAACCACACACACACACACAAATGCACACATTTAAAGTACTGTATTTTCACGATCATAAGACACACAGAAAGTTGTAAATGATGTCCAAAATGGACGGGGCGCCTAATAGTGCGGGTCGCCTTGTGTATGCACCGAGTTTCAAAATCTGTGAATGTTGTTGTGTGACTTCGATGAGGGTCCACTTGACTGATTGATGTTGTGCCGACATGTTGCTTATATTGAGCAAAGGCGGACCGATCTGAGGACAGCATGCGGACATTCAAGTGGGAAGGGTGGCCGTAAAAGAGGATGCTAAAGGCACGCCTCCAGTAGCGGTAAATAGTGCAAAACAACATCCCAAAAATAGCACCTACGAAAAGACACGCTTACGAAGCACAGTTTAAAGTGCAAGCTATCAGTTAAGCAGAGGACTATGGGAATCGAGCAGCGATGAGAGAATTCAAGATCAACTAATCCATGGTGCTTTTGTTTTATGAAACATCTATCCATCTGGGCAAAGACGACCATGGCACAGCAACATCCAAAGAATACCTGGCCATCTTCCACTCCTACTGCAGTAAAAAGTGTAATGTTCTGCGTTACATGAAATAAAGATGCTTTCTTGGAGATGTTAATCCTTTATTCTGCTTGCCTCACTCGGTTTCCATTACCAACTGTTCTCTCAACCAATCCCCACACTCCTAACTTACCCGCTTGGGTTACGGCAAGTAATGAGGGACAAGCATACTTTGTAGTATGAAATACAACAAAAAGATTGCCGACAAACACAACCAGCCCAACCACATCACCAACATAAATGAGGTGCCGCTCAATTTCGACATCCTGGCGGACCACAATGTAGAGAAGAAGGGGATCAGGACAGTAGCGATACGCACAACAGGGTGCGAGAAATCGGATTTAACTGTTGTGCTCGATTGCCATGGTAATGCAGAGAAATCACATTGGTTTTAAAGCCGAAAGAAAAGTTTCCAGTCGGAGTAAAAGTGAAGTTGTGAGCCGCATGGAAGGGATGGCGAACACAGCATTACTAAGACTGGAAGGCAGCGCGAGGCGAGTTATGCCACAATTTGGGAATGCATTGTGGAGGATTGGGCTAGTGTGTCTGCTTGCCCTGTTGTTCTCGCTTTCGCAAAAGCCGGCATCATTTCTGAGGAGCCGCACGGCAACGAGACTGACTCTTACAATGAGGCGAGGGAATCTGGCTTGTTTGATGGAAAACTTACCCAGCTGTTCATTTTGGATACAGAAAATGAGGGCTCTGATTGATTTGTGGGTAAGGATTGAACAAGGAAGTAACATGAGTACATTGTTGGGAACTCAGTTTTGCGCCCGCTGCCTTTTTAAAAGCATACGCTAGCGTGCATGCATGCTATCTATTTTTTAAACTACTGTAGCGTACGTTTTACCATTACGTTTTACCATTTTTGTGTGCAGTGTTGTACCATATACTGTAGGTCTGTCACAAAACTGTTAGTTATTACGAAACAGATGCACTTTTATCAGACTACAGAAAAGAGCCGTGAGAAGTGTTTGTTACAAATGGTGGCCTGTAAATACCTAAGGCTCTCTTTTGCCCCAAAGACAGCCACTCTTGATGCAGAAATGTTAGAGCCAGTGTGTGTGTGTGTGTCTTTCATGATCATATTAAAAGAAAAGGAAGACATGGGAGAAGGATTGGATATAAACACAAAGCATTTCGTAATGGTATATTTGGACACACACACACACACACACACACACATTATGCAGGCAGGTCTGTAGCGAGCCAAAATGGGCAAGGATGGAGGAGGTGGGCTCGGGGGGTTCTGCAAGGATGACAGTGCACCAGTTCATCAACAGTGACACATTAACTTGATTCCTCCAATCCAATCCTTGCCTCAGCTCAGCCTTAAAACTGACTGGTTTACTACACAGTAAACAAGCGGATATGCTGAAGGGAGACACGTGCGTTTTCATTCAAAATGTAGAAATGAGTGCTGGATGTAAAATATGACCACAAGACTGAACGGAAAGGAAAAACTTCAGCGCACCACCCCACCCCAAAAAATAAAGCAAGATTGGCCCTTTGGCAATTTTTGTGATTGTCAACAATGTAATCGTCCTTGTCCTATTGTAACGGGTGGTATCCGACTGAATTGTGTTTAAGAATAGTGACAACACACAGCAGGATTTCTTGTGTTGGGTGTGTTTAATCATCTCAATCACAAAACCTGATGATAACAGCAAAAACAATATCCTCCCATCAATTATGGTGGTACGGCGTGTCCCTGCCCATGGACATCAGCAGAAAAAGGGGCACACACATAAACACAACATGCCTGACGATAACAGTAAAAACAATGTCCTCCTGACATTTATGGTGGTACAGCGTGCCCCTACATAAATGATATGACATAGAAATGTATTAAAATACCTAAACTTGGAAGTGAAATCAAAAGATTCTCAAGCTCTAAAGATGGACCTCCCCATGGACCTCAAGAGAAAAAGGGAAGGGTCAAAGGTGTGAGCCCAATTTAAAAGAGGGAGTGCCACATTAATTATTAAATGGAACACAAACATTTTTGTTCCACCTTTTGACAATGGAGGATATCGTAAAAGAACATGTTCGATATTTATCATTCCACAGAATTTGTGTACTGGTAATCATAATGCAGTACAGTCAGTATTTCTATGTTTTTTTTACTGGCCCTATTACATTATGACAACTAGAGTGGCAATCCCTCTGGCCCGTGGAGCATATACAGTATAGCACTGTGGAGAGCCTTTCCTATAACACAACCAGGTGATGATCTCATCCTTGCACTCCCAGTATTTCCTTTTTGGAAATGTGAAGACAACACATAGGAACTCAGGAAACTATTGTGTGTGTGTATGGGAAGTAAGTGGCTCCATGTTTGGACAAGTAAAAGAAGCATAATATGTATTCTTTCAAGGGCCAAGATGCCGGAGATAGGCTGGGAACAATTATTGCTGGCAATGTCCAGTCCAGTCCAGCCAGCACAACGCAGCAATACAAGCGCCTGAAGACTGAACATAACAATGTGAGCAAAGTCAAAAGAATGTCCTACTTTGTATGTCTGTTTCACAAAGACCTTGTTTGCACTGACACAAGAGTCGTGCGTGGGACAAGACAGACGCTGCACACTCTCTGGATGACAACCACTAGATGTGTGCTGGAGCCCATTCCAGCTGACTTTGGGTGAGAGTCAGGGTACACCAGACAAAACATCATCCACACTTGAATTCAAACCTATGGATAATATAGAGTCTTCAATTAACCTGCATGCATGTTTTGGGAACGTGTTTGGAAACCAGAGTACGGAGAAACAAGAACATCCAAACTCCACACAGGTAAGCTGGAGGCCAGATTCGAACCCAAACCTCTGTACTGCAAGCTGGGTGTGCTGCCCAGACAATCATCGTGCTGCCACCATCCCATGCATTTATATTATATCTCGAGCATTGAGCGGAATACTTGGACCTCCACAATCATGTTGGAGACCCACCCAAAACGTGTGTTCAATCATTAATAGCGCATTGTCAAAGGCAGAACCTATTTTCAACAATTTAGATATGTTAATTATTTGTAAAAAATAAAATAAAATAATAACACCCACACATGTGGATTGACAATTAGTCTCGATTTGGGAAAAAAAAAAGAAGAAATTTACCAAGGGTGACATTGAAGGTTCCGTCCAACACCAGTATATATTCATATTTCTAATTTAGATCATGATGAGTGCTAAAACAGGCAATACAACAATTAAAAACTAACGCCACGTGCTTGGAAAGGATTAAGCCACATAGCTTCGTTTATTTTTGTCTTCATAGAGTGAATGATTGAGCAAACATAATATGAACATGACAAGCATCCAGGATCTACGGGGGGATTTGATCCGCGTAAACTGTAAAGTTCAACTCATAGCTAGCATCACCCGCTCGTTGATTATGATGTCAGATAAAAGCTTAACGTGCACCTCTCAAATACAACAAGTTATTGGTCATTTAAGCGCCTTTAGCGTGTATACAACGGAAGAGTTCAGGTGTATTCATCGCTTGTTTGAAAGGGGGCGGGGGGGGGGGACTAAAACACGGTTGGCAATGAGAAAAAAAATCACGATCGGGGTCCGTGAACGCCCCATCTGAGGCTCCAGCTTCACGACTCTCGGCCGCGACCGGTCCGACCGCAGCACGGCGGGCCTTTCGGAGGCAAAACAAAATCGGTGCTCGGGCGACTATCCCACTCCCCCTCGCCTCTATATATTTCGGAACAAACTGTATCCAAAAGAAAAGAGAACGACACCAGTCTGCCGCGGTTAAAGCACCAATTCGTCACTCACCTCTCAACGTTTACGTCCGACTCGCTGCTCTCCCGCTCCAGCTCTGGGCTCTCCTCCCCTCCGGTTCCTCTCCGCCTATTGCTCTTTTCCTTCGCTCTTTCCCGTTAGAGGGAACCGGGGGACTCTGCTCCGGAAGCAAAAATAGCAAAGACTCCTCCCCATTTTTTAATTGCCATACAGTGGATATGAAAAGTCTCCACACTCCTGTTCAAATGGCAGGTTTTTGCGAGAAAAAAAAAAACATAGCAAATAATTTCTAAACTTGTTCCACCATTATTGTGCACAATGTGTGTGCTCGAAGGATTAAACGATCCAAACCAAATCTCCCAAACATATGTGAGAAAATGTGGTACAATCCAATAAAAGCAAGGTCGAACTTTTTGACCTTCATCACAAAAGGTATGTTTGGTGAAAACAACAGCGCTCTTCACGAAAAGAACAGCAAACCTTCGGGGAAGCTTAGTGGTGGCAGGATTCTCCTTTGGGGTTGTTAATCTTAAACTGGAACTGTGGCCCAAGACAACATGGAAGTAATTTGAAATAGCTATCAGAAAGCAAAAACATGCCAGGAAAAGCCTACTTGACCAACTGAACTTTGACTGGGGGGTTAAACAGAGGCACTTTAAATGGTGGCAGATGTATGCTTGACTCCCATTTTACATGAGTATGAATATGAATGGTAAATTCTGAATGCAGCCAAATCCCAGTTTTAAGAGGTTTTGCATCCTTGTGCCACTACTTTATTTTCGTTATTTTCAATAAGTATTCTTATTTAAAACAAATATACAAGAAAAGCACAGATACCTGGAAAAAATACAGAAGTACAGTAACAAAGTTCTGCATTTGTACTTTCATTAGTAATGATAAAACTCTGCTTATAATAATACTGGGATATTATCCTAAAAAAAAACATGTATTGAGTGCAGCTTTGCAGCTCAGAAACTGCAGTCTAATATTCAGCAGTAGAAATTGTTACTAGCATGTACTGCAATGCCATTAATTCAGTTTGGCCTGACACCACAAGGAAATTGTCAAATGAATACATTTAGAAAATAATAAAACACTTATGTACAAAACATACCCATGTAAGTTTTACTACAGGTGCAACCAGTTAATTAGAACATTGTTTAAAAGTTAATTAATTCCTAAGTGAATAAAAATATTATATTTCTCTATATTTATGAAATATAGCATTTTTTTCAAAATGCCAATTCCTACCTAATCTCCTTCTATCCATTTTCTGATTCGTATTTGTCCTTTCGGGGTCCAAGGAAAGCCCAGTCATGAAAACCTCCACATCCACGTACTGTACTGCAAAGATTTTGTTTGTCAACTAAAAAGTGGAAATTTGAGAAAAATCTCTCATTTACTGAGCTAGACAAAGTCCTTAGAATCCTTCCTTAAGATTATGATCAAACAAGGGAATGTCTCTGCTGTAGAAGCAGAACACTTTTGCTGTGTGATAACATCTGATTATTTGCTTACAAGTGGCTGAGGTCTGTGCAAGATGATGGCCACGATTGCTGAGCAAATGGTGGTTGCAAAAGGCAGAATGCAATTCAACAAAGTGGAGGCCGTGCATCCGCTTCAAAAACACTTGGCAAAACATAAGTGTGTGCTGAGTGTGCCAAACCACAAAGCAATTACCGATTACTTGAAGTGTGGATTATGGAGTCAACTTTGGCGTGACGGCAAGAACCATTGGATCAGTGCAAAATGGGTCAATAAAAAGGCCCAAACAAGCAACATGCATTACTGATAAATACTTTAATTAAAATTTCCTCTAGAATACATGATATCATTCTCATAGTGTGTTCATACATTTTACTTACAACATTGAAAATTGATCTCAACATTAAACTTCTAATGTTTGGTACCATCTCCATAAAAATCTTCACTTTCCAAGCACCACCATTTTGCATGGAAGCCTATGTGTTATCACAAATAAGACAGATTTAATGCCTAAAAAGTGTATTCAATTATTTTAGGCCACTGTATCATTATGCACGGCTAGAACATTCACACTGCACTTATAGATAAGAAAAGGAAAAGCGTAATGTGATGGTGATTAATTTAAGATGTATCACATCGAAGGTAAATAATTGTAAAGAAATATAAAACCGTTTTAAAAACTAAAAGCAACCGTACAGTGTTGTGTTTAACAGTTAAATGCAACTGACGTGTGAAAAAAAGGACTGTTCTTCATTAAAAATTAATTGAAACCTGATTCTTCCTATACTGAAAGAACCCGTACCATTAAAACACTGAGAATCACTGAATTATAACATCCTGGAAAATGTATTCTGTACAGTATTGTATACTGTACATTGTTTCAGTAGTTCAATTTGCTTGAGATGCGCAGGTATGCGTGCCCAACTATAATCCTGTCTTCTGTTGACATCTAGCGGCTATTCCTCAAGTGTGTCAGATGAATCTTTCCTGACGTGTAGTACAACAACCAATAATTTTTCGGAGCGTTAAAATAATTGATAGATGGATGGATTTTGATACTTTAAGTTAAGACATTTCACACATCACCACCCCAAAAAAAAAATACATAAAAATATTATGAGGCGCGCTTCACTCGTTCAATTGCAGTTCCTCCAATCCAACATGCGGCGCTGCAGAGATGGCGTTACACTTTATCGACCAATCAACCGGATGATACAGTTTGAACAAGGAGCGGGTACCGCGACACAATGAGTTAGCGACGAAAGCTACCAATATCTCGGAATACAAGCAAATGGTCACAAGTAAAAAAAATACTCAAAATGGCCACAGTGAAGCCAATATTTATGAGGACTTACGGGAAGAAAAAATGCAAATTGACGCCCTGGATTTCACCGCAGGAGCACAAGCAGGCCTTCAATAGCTCCACGTCTACAGACGATTCCTTGTTTGAACACGCCAAATACATCAAAGCCAGGTAAACAAACCAAAAGAAGCGCACGATGATGACTTTAATTCAGTTTTCAACCTTTAGCGACTTACTCAAAGTAATAATAATAATAATGCATCCGATTTATTGATAATGAAGTGTGTATTCTTTGCCTCCAACAATAACTATGGAAAGAGAAAAATCTCGCCGCACATCATTAAACAAAAAGTGTCACAAAACGTATGAAATTTTGATGTGCCGTTGCATAAAGACAAAGAATTAAAATTGCAAAATTTCCTCCAGCACCCACGATGATGATTTGTCACTGCACACAGTCGGGTGAAATAAATGAGGAACTAAAAAGATTGTGTATTGCTCAGCGATCAGATTCTTTCACTGTCTGTTATTTGCCTGCTTCCTGAGTGGCGTCTGTGGACATATCCTATCCAAGACCTTTCATGCTGTATTTTGTTTTTTAAATCTCTTGTTCAAATTTTTTTAACATTGAGTTTATATACAGTAGATATATAGTACAAGTCCTCAAGGTCTTGTACTCTCATGAGACACTGAAGCAGCGTTAGTTACAGCGATGACGGCACTCAAGTTGGTTACACCTGGTACAGGGGTTTCAAACCTGTTTTCATTACAGTCCACGTCGTAGTTATGAGGGTTCTCAATTTCAAAAAGGTTGGTGATCCTTGCATTAGACTAATACTGCACTGATAAATTATGAGAACCTCCAAAAATGCTTGGGATATTTGAAAATTTGGGAAAATATAATTCGGTTGAAATTGTGTGCTGACTGGTACTGCTATAGTTTTGGTAATTTAATTCATTGCCTGGCGGATTTTTTCTGTCCACACACTTTCTGACTTGATCTTTCTTGATGCAGGAAAAGAAAACCTATCTCCGTCGCAGCAGCCGTCATGACAAGAAATAACAAGAGGTGTCGTCTGATTAGCAGCGAGAGTGAGGAAGATATGTCATTTTCTGTGAAAAGTCAAAAAAATCCTCTGCAAATCAATGCAACTTCCAAGTAAGTCACTGTATTACTACGAAGAAAAGTAACACACGTATTTTAATGGGTTAAGAGAAAAATTCTGAAGATTTTAAATTCCTTTTTCCATGCCAGTGTTAGAGCAGAAAAATGCTGCTCAAAGGAGTTGTGCTATCTCAACATAGCTTCCTATAGCTGATGTCTTGTTGTTCATCTTTGGACCGCCACTTATTTTAAACCAAATCAACAGCACCTGGTTGTAGCCAAGTAGTGCTCTCTGGGGTTTTTTTCCCCTGGCAAATATTGCAATCTGCTTCAGCCTCAAAAAAATAATATCAATCTCGCACATGTATTATGTCCATTCCTTGTCTGCATTTTCCTTTTATTATCTGCTTAAAAAAAAGGAGAATTTTATGTTGGATCATCTCTCCTTCCTGTTTTCCGCAATCTCGTCTTTTATTGGGCTGCTTTGTGGCTTCCCGTCAGTGCTCAGTTGTATGTAAACCCACAGTTTCAAACGCATAGGGCTCTTGTCTGCGACGCTTTTAATGACTTTTAGAAAAGTGCAACATCAATACTTCGTCTTCCTTTTAGGATGCAGTCAAGTTCAACAACAGTCTGAGCAGTGAAGTATTATGCGATATAAACATTCACAGTAATTTGCTATTGGTTTGGTGAAGAGCCTGAGTAGAAGCTGTTCAAATGTAACTGGAAACTGCTTTTTATTTTTAGAGCAACGAAAAGGTCTCCCAAGGCGAAGAAGATCCGTGCAACAAGGAGGAAAGCAAAAGAGAACATTACTAATGAGGAGGACATTTTCAGAGTGCCCCTCCCCTCCTGCCCTGAGCCTGCTCCACGGGACAGCGTAACCAGGTTTGTGTATCAACATACCCATTGACACAATCTGCTCCAACTTTGCCTCACATTTAGTCAGATGCTCATTCGAAGAAATTTTGGAGGGCCTGTTAGGGCAAGCCGGTTCCAATTCCTAAGCACATGAACTGAGTTACCTTTGAGCAAGGTGGGGAAATCCTGACTGCTAAACCCTCTCACTCTTCCACGTAATCCTGTCTGACCTACATAGTATATGTGTAGCGGATGCTTCAAATTGAATTACAATACAGTTTCTTCTCATTGTCAAGCCACATGGTATTCAGCTGACTGATACCTGGGAATAATGAATGAAATCCACTAATTTTACATGACTCTTAAATATACAAAGTAGATGTTTTAGAGATGACTAGATTAATGGGGGCTGGGGGGGCATGTATAGCACAGGCCAAACATACACATGCAGCATAACCTCTCCATAACTTCCTCCATAAGGACCCAGGATAAACATAGCTCCTACACACTGTACCAAGATTTTAGTCTCCCAGTCAAGCTTTCTACTTTGTACTTACCAGTTCCTACTTTCTTATTTGCCAGGCTTTGGTTCCATAATGCGGCAACTCGTGGCATCACAAAAAAGACACAAAAATGGGTGTGCTTTTCAGCAGATAGCTGAGGATAGGTTCCATGAAAAAAAAAAAAGCGTGTTCACTGTCGTACTCACAAAGTACTTTTGCCCTGACATAATTATAACTGTAGCACCTTAGTGTGAACACATTGGCCTAATACAGAAAACGCTCCTTATATCAAACTTTGTGGTTACTACCTGTAGTTTTGTTTCTTTGAAAGATTGGCAATGGTTTTCTGTTTCTGACCTCATCCTAATTGACGCATCAGCAGGAAACAAGCACCTGTGTCAGTCAGAAAAGGGGTCACAATAAGACGGAAGAAGCAGCATTGTCCGATGAGCAGCTCCAGTGACGAAGATCTGTCATCTTCTACAAAAAGCCACACAAAGCCACTTCAAATCAATACTACTTCCAAGTAAGTCCTTGTGTCACAATATAAGTATTTCATATCAGTTGATTTCAATATTTGTTGATTTTATTCATAAATTCTGAATAAGGGCGTGGTGAAAAAAAAGGTTGCATTTGAGTCGTTTTATTTTGCAATGCAATATTTAACCCTTAATAGGAGATCAACACAACTATGAAAAAGTGTGTGTGTATATAATATGCAAAGTACATGTTTTAGAGATGTCTAGCTTAATGGGGGGTGGGGGGGGGGGTGGCATGTATAGCACAGGCCAAACATGCACATGCAGCATAACCTCTCCATAACTTCCTCCATAAGGACCCAGGATAAACATAGCTCCTACACACTGTACCAAGATTTTAGTCTCCCAGTCAAGCTTTCTACTTTGTACTTACCAGTTCCTACTTTCTTATCTGCCAGGCTTTGGTTACATAATGCGGCAACTCGTGGCGTCACAAAAAAGACACAAAAATGGGTGTGTTTTTCAGCAGATAGCTGAGGATAGGTTCCATGAAAAAAAAAATACATGTTCACTGTAGTACTCACAAAGTAATTTTGCCCTGACATAATTATAACTGTAGCACCTTAGTGTGAACACATTGGCCTAATGCAGAAAACGCTCCTTATATCAAACTGTGTGGTTACTACCTGTAGTTTTGTTTCTTTGAAAGATTGGCAATGGTTTTCTGTTTCTGACCTCATCCTAATTGACGCATCAGCAGGAAACAAGCACCTGTGTCAGTCAGAAAAGGGGTCACAATAAGACGGAAGAAGCAGCATTGTCCGATGAGCAGCTCCAGTGACGAAGATCTGTCATCTTCTACAAAAAGCCACACAAAGCCACTTCAAATCAATACTACTTCCAAGTAAGTCCTTGTGTCACAATATAAGTATTTCATATCAGTTGATTTCAATGTTTGTTGATTTTATTCATAAATTCCGAATAAGGGCGCGGTGAAAAAAAAGGTTGCATTTGAGTCGTTTTATTTTGCAATGCAATATTTAACCCTTAATAGGAGATCAACACAACTATGAAAAAGTGTGTGTGTGGGAGTGCGTGCGCTCAACAGAATTGCTAGTGGTCGATGAATTGACTCAAATGCATGCCTAGTCTGCATGTTCCTTCTCTCATGCTAAATGCCAAGTGTTGAAAAATGTTTTGGGTCATCTCTCCTTCCATTTTCCACAGTCTTCCCCATCTTTCAAAGGCCCCGTTTGTGACTTGTCGCCCACGCTGCCCCGTCACCACTAAAGTGAAAGTCTCAAAGGCAAAAGGCAATGTCTTCACATCCTTGGAAGACTTTACTTCTGGAGAGGAAAGCCAAGTCTGTTTTTCTCACAAGAAGAAGAGAGTCCCTCTGGCAATGCTGGAATCAAGTGCGGAGAATGCCACCAGCAACCTGGATACCGATCCCTTGCTCCTAAATCATTCATCAGATCACAGCCTTGGGCCGCGCCCCAGGAAGCCTATCTTTTGCTCTACACCTTCAGTTAGCCTGTCAAGCAAACGTCCCCATATTGTTCGGTTTCCGTCCCCGAACCCCACATCCTTGTCCATCAGCCGCATAGGTGCAAGTGCATGCCAAGAAGACCAGGACTCTCCAAGGCAGCCTTGTTCTTCACCACCCATAGGACTAAATTCCAACAAGAAGCAAAACACAAGCCTGTGTGAGCTGAATGAACAAGCAAGCCCGCCTTTCCACGAAGGACATTCAAAAGACCTTTTTATGCACCCAAAAAGTATGAACAAGAGTAGTCGAGACGGCAAGATGAAATATGGTGGGGCGTCGGCAAGCCTCCATCTGCTGGCTCCAGACAGCGAAAGCGACAGCTGTTTAGTGTCCACAGGGGAAGACTTACTCTCACTGACTGAAGTTCTGAAGGAGAAGTGTTTGGCCCAGCGCTGCACTGTGAGATTGAAGAGATTAAACAGCCTGACTCTTAGTCAACTTTGCAGCCAGAGCACCTACTCCTCCTGCCTTACTGATCTTAGCTCATATCACAGAGGACCACCCGCCCAGCATCATTTGATTTCCCTGGATAATAAGTTACCACCAGAAGTGTTTTACGAGTCTGGTTTAGCTACCACTCAAGATGAAGCCTGCGAGCGTTCAAACACAGGGAATGGTCCGGAGTCTGAAAATTCAAATATTTCCATCAGCCATACACTATCGCCGTCACTGTCAGCAGAAAGTGATTTCAAGGAGGTATCAACATCAACACACGCTGAATCCACCCAACACACTGGCAGCAGCTTTGAATTTTTCACTTGTGCGCAATTTGCAACCAGCTTTCCTGGGCAAATGTCAGCAACGGAACAGGAGGCAGATGTTACATTTCAAGGAAAACGCTGCAAAGTTAGGGGTGAACGATTGAGGTTGGAGGAAATTAAAAGCGCAATCTCCAAAAGATTGTCTGTAGCACCATCAAGTGACAACAGTGTTGACACATCATGCAGGGCAGAAAGCCTCTCGTGGGCACTGTTCCAAGAATGCCTAACTGACAAACTCGCAGTAAGAGTAGAGAGACTGGCTTTTACACAATTGAAGGAGCTGCAGCAAAAAGGCAGAAAGTGTCAATCTTCCTCAAATTGTTCCGATTTTACCACTGAGGACCTGACAAGAAACAAGCGGCAGAATAAAACAGACTCTGAACATTCTGAAAAGATTTCATGCAAAGTTGTGGAAAAGGGCTCGCCTAGTTCTTTCAGGCTTGTGGCCTCTGAAGAAAAAGCCTCCAGAAAAGGCCCTAAAGTTGACCAAAAAGCTTTTGGTAAAAACAAGAAGATGAGAAAGGGCATTTTAACCAAGCGTCCTGGTACCACCCGTAAGGCATGTGTCAGTGGTCTGAGCGTGAGCCGCTGGAAAAATGACAGTCGATCGCAAGCGCCACATGTGTTCAAGAGGAATAGTAAAGGGAATCCTGCCGACTGCACCATCAACGATCTGATCTCGGCTCAACCCAGTGGACTGCCGGTGAGCATGACTTGATAACAACCGCATGTTTCAAAATGTATCTGAATTGAAACCTTTCATCATCATTGAGAGACCTATGTGCACACGTGCGCTACAATTGTATATTCAAATAACACATTTTGTCTTAATGAGAGTTAAAAAAAATCAACAATAAAATAAAAAATAAGTGACACTGTAACCTCATAGTTAGTACAAGACCAGAAATAAATCAGAATGATTTATGAGTAAACAAAAGTGTGCCGACGTGACAAAAAGGAAGAAACCCATTTGACTATAAAGTTAACGAAACAAGACCTTTTTGAAAAAAAAAATCCTATTTTTAATGAATATTGCCTTGAGCTCAATACTCAAACGACTTTGAAGTAATGGTACTGGTAGTTTTGGAACGATGAACTTAGTTCAACAATTTCTTTTGAACTAAACTGGTTCATTTTAAACTGTGTGAGCTGCACTTTGAACTAGTTCGCTTAGAAGATGAACTTTTCCAACACTGCTGATGGCACATCAGATGGGTAGGCTCCTCATGGGATCAATAGGTCAGCAGCTCTGTTTTTAAAAATGCGTAGAGATGATGTCGTTTACTCAGTGACTGACTTGGCCATCTGTCCTGATGTGCAGGGGCTCATGGGACGTACGTCGAATTACACCACCCCAGTGAAGACGTGTCCCCTTAACCTGTCCTCACTGCTGATCGACCACACGCTGTCCACGCAGCTCTGGAATCGGCTTAAATCCGCCCTCTCCATTCACCGCAAAGGTACAGCTCATGTGTGCCTATTAAACCCAACTTGTGTACTTGTGCTCATTTCTTTTCCTTTAACCTTAAACCGCCCTCTTTGGGCCTTCTGTAGTGCTGCTCACACCGCAGAGTTCAAAAAAGCCGATGCAAGCCGACCTCAGTCAGGTATGAACGAAGGGTCTTTGGATACCACAAAATCCTCACAGAGCCAATCCTCATACAACAATCTTGTCAACTAACTATGCAAATGTTCCAACCCCACAGCTAATGTGTGACACAGATTTGTTTGAGGCAGAGAAGCCCTCTTTTGTGCTGCTCACACCACAGAGTTCAAAAAAGCAGACGCCAACAAACATCAGTCAGGTATCTTTGAAGGGGGGGAGGGATCGCCATATTTTGACACCACAGAGCCAATCCGCAACCAAAAAAAAACTTGTCAAATAACTCTATTCAAATGTTTCAACCCCTACAGCTAATGTTTGACACAGATTTGTCAGATGCAGAGAAAGTCTACGCTGAGTGTGGACAGCAGGGTCCGCTGCCCTGGAAGGAGTGCTTTTCACCTCTTCAAATGAGACGATGCGTCAAGATTGGGGAGGGTACATTTGGTGAGGTGTTCTCCACCGACAACTCGTCAGGAGAAACGGTTGCTCTTAAAGTACGTGTTTACACATGCATGATTATGTCTCTGGCTAATTTTTACCCCAAGCAAATTATCAGTGCATCGAAGAAACGTTTTATTGGCTTAAAAAAGTTATTAGCACCACCAATTGAAATTCAAATTTGCTTAGTTGTGACTGTGTTCGCAAGTTTTATTTTCAAAGTGATACAACCGATGAAAGTGATATAATAACGTAACTTATTGATGGTATAGTAGCATCTTTTTAGCGTGCGTTCTGCACTCTACTCACAAAAAGTAGGGATGCTTGTTTTCAGGACGCTGAAATACATCATAACCTTAACACATGAACTTAATTTAACCTCAAAACCTTTGAAAGCACATGCCCAGCTCTTCAGTGTTTCAAGGAGAATGTTACATTGACTTCCATGCCTTTCTGTGACTCTTCCAGTCTACTTCTTGCAACTTGCTGATGACTGTGAAACTAAACTCAGTGGCCGTTTCCCTCTGAGCTTGTGCTAGTAATTTAGTTAAAGGTTAAGTCCAAAATTTTCTTGACAATAATATGTTTTATGTGCCACCACTAGTCTCAACACAGTATTAATATTGCCTTTCTGGAATATGCATTAAGCAGCAAAATCTCCCTGTTTTTATCCATCTCAGGGAGCAGCCTTTTTGCCAATTGCCGTCGACCGCAAATGTCATGAAAATTCATTGACTTGAATAAAAACAAGTTTTTCAAGAAATTTTCCAAATGATGGTAAAAATTCGATAGCGGTCATTATGTGTTAAGAGCATGAAAATCGTCTTTGCGCTTCTTCAGGCTGGCCAATACTGTACCGCTGCTGCTTTGAAAGCCGCAGTGAAGGTGCCCGTCCGTCTCAAGGGAGCAATTTGCAATGCCCTTCTCGAAGCAATCCATAAAATGTTTTCAAAACAGGATAAAAGTGTCCTGTATTTTCTCAGGATAAGACACTCGGTCCAGTTGTCATTGAACCAGGAAATGTACTGATTGATTTATCAATTAAACGCTGACTGTCAGTTTTGCCATTCAGCTTCTTGTTGGAAAACAGCAAGTTGTGCAAAAACTACTGAAACACCGAACATCTGCCGTGCATTGTCAAGTTTAGCCAAGGTCAAATGAAGTGAAATTCCTGAAATTCCAGCCACGAGCTCATTGTCCCTAACTTTCTATCAACATCTGATATATGTGTAAGGATTTCGTGCCACTACATGTCATTCAAAAAGCTCGAAAAGCCTTTAGAAAAAGTGTTTGAAATTGATATTGGAAATAATGAATGAACCATCTCTTTTTCTTCTTCCAGGTCATTCCACTGGAGGGCAGTGAGAAGGTGAATGGGGAAGACCAGAAGACGTTCGGGGAGATCCTACATGAGATTATTATCTCCAAGTAATTTGTCCATTCATTTGGGTTGCATTAATATACCATCCATATATATGATGTCCACCCTTCATTCGTTTTGTAGAAATGTTTGAGCATCAGGTTTGTAAACCACCTTGTCTTGTTCCAGGGAGCTGAGCAGCCTGAAAGAGAAGCATCACAACCAGACCAGCTGCTTCATCGGACTTCATGAGTAAATGCGCTCTCTGCTTCCTTTTCTCACATCCGTATGCTTGCTGGTCTCTCTGTGCTTGCTGACCTTCGTCTCCTTCCCACATAGTCTCCATTGTGTCCGAGGCTGCTACCCTCCTGAGTTCCTGGATGCCTGGGACACCTTTGATAGGAAAAAGGGCTCTGAGAACGACAGACCAGGTTTTTGTTGTGTTCTCATTCTATTGAATCCAGCAAACATGAACACAGTGAAAAGAAATAACATTTAAAAAAGAGTCATTTCAGTGATCATTTTTTGTACAATGACCTCCTGTTTATCCTGGGGTAAAGTCCAAAAAGTGCAAAAAAATTATATTAAAATGAGACCATGGGGTAAAACCCCCCAAAACAAAACACTTTGTTTTACCCCTACCCTAATCTTTGTGTCAGTTTGTGTGATTGCACAGTTCATCAAATGAGAGGCTGAGTTGAGGTTTATTGAATTGTGATTTTAACAGGGGTTCACCGTATTGTAAGGTGATATTCTTATGCAGGTTTTCATGCTGCTTCTTCTCTCTGTGTTGTCTAGATTTATTTGAAAATGACCAGTTGTTTCTCATCCTGGAGTTTGAGTTTGGTGGTGTCGACCTAGAGAACAGCAACGGAACGGTATTCGCACTCCAAACTTTTGATTGCATGTTTAGTGATGTCGAAGAGTGGCATTGTACCTATTTATTAATGGTACTCCACTGAGATTTTGGGCACGTAAATTATGAGGTGACTTTTTGCCGCCTCAAAATTCCAACATGTCTTGTGTCCTGTAGTTGTCGTCAGTGACTGTGGCAAAGAGTATCCTCCACCAAGTGACCGCCGCGCTGGCTGTGGCTGAGCAGCAGTTGAATTTTGAACACAGGTACACACTTAAATGCTCCGATAATGCCCGTCCGTCTTTTGATCCTTCTTTCGGACAGCCCTCTTAAGTTCTCAGGAGAGCCCAGCGGTGTAATAAGTCCTTTGTGTGAAGTCTATTTCAGTGCTCTGTAGTGCGGTAGTGAGTAGGTTAATAGTCCTGCAAGACTTTTTAAGCTAGGATCATTTATTCTTTTCAAGCCCTCCAGTTGCTATAGAGTGGTGCATATAGGATGACACATGCAGGATGACACTGAGTGAGCGTATTCTCAACATTAGTCATTTGTACATAGTAGGCAGTATTCCTATATTTAACTGCATTTGATTTCTTCCTTGGTGATACAGTTACACCATTATTTATTTACAAGCCCTTGCCGTATTGAAATGAATAATGACTCAATAAAGCTCTGTAGCTGGGGGCTGAGTGCTCAACTCTCCGTTTTACAAATACTGTTGACCAAATGCGACTTGTGGGGAAATTTGCTTGTCACAATTCAGACTCCTTTGAGTTCTCTTGGAAGGCGGATTGTTTAAATGCTTTGGATTTGTCATTTGTTACTTTTGATTCTTTTTCTGAAGGGACCTCCACTGGGGCAACGTGCTCGTCAAAACAACAAAGCAGAAGACTGGAAGCTTCCTGCTCAACGGAGCAGCACACTCTTTGGAAACTAAAGGGGTGTTGGTCCGCATTATTGACTACTCTCTGTCCAGACTTGAAATTGGTCAGTGGCCTTTCCCCTTACCTATCACCTCACCTCCTTAGCGATTTTGTTTGTCTTTGTTGTTTAATTGAAGGAAATTGACTGAGCTGTGGTCTTTCCAGATGGCCTAACGGTGTCCTGTGACATTTCAAATGATGAGGAACTCTTTATGGGTCAAGGAGATTACCAGTTTGATATCTATAGACACATGAGAGAAGAAAATGGGTCAGTATTTTTTCTTTTATTTTTAAAATTAACTGTGTCTTGGCAATGTGTGTTTGGAGGAGGTCACAGTCCTGTACTTTATCATCACCACGGGATGGGCATGGCAACAGGACAATTTTCTGTATCTCGAGATCAGAACTCATACTTCCTCGTAGCGTCAAACACAAAATGGCAAGTGGTGCCGCCAAAGGACGAATAACAACAACATGCACTGCTGAATCCATATATTGTATAGCTGAGATGCCATATATACCTACGAGTTCGAGATGCAATGATTAATCGATTGATAATTGATACTTAGTTTTGATAATCAATCAATCATTTAGGGTCCTAAAATTGGCCAAGTTGTCAGATTTCTTTAGTCTTTCATTGAAGCAGTCTGATTATCAATGAGTTAAATCAAAATAAATTCTGCTTAATCGGTTTTTACTTTGATAAACGATGATCAATATTCGACCGATTTATTTATTTATTCCTTTGACTTTGGAGAACAGACTTGAGATGTGAGCGCTGTACTGTACAATGGCAATTAACTCAACAAATTTCACAATAGGCACCACTGTGGCAAATAATAAACAATACATACAAACAAATAGTTACACATGGTTGAAACAACCATGTAACGTAGCCCTTCGGTCTGCTAGCTCAATGCTAACACTAATAAGCGTTAATGCTGCATTGCTTTAACCCTTGAAGCAATGAGTTGGACACAAATGGTCCAGCAACAACATATAGACAGACATAGCATTACTCACAGTCATTTATTCTTTGTCTTCTGCGTAGAACTCCCTTAGAGGGGAGTTGATACGTCGGCATCCTTACTATGTCTGAATAAAATCTCTGGTTTATGGAGACCGTCATTCAGAGAACTCCTGCCGTTTTGTGTGTTGCAGTAACAACTGGAACAGCTACCACCCTCATTCCAACGTGTTGTGGCTCCACTATTTGTGCTCCAAACTGCTCTCCATGAGGTACCGCGGACTGGGTGGCAGGAGCAGCAAAGACGCATTGAAGGAGCTCACACGTTTTCACGACAACGTCCTGCAGTACACTTCTGCAATGGAAGCACTCGAAAAATGCCCCATGTTTAAGTAGCACGCATAACTAGTAAGTACATTTTCTGTCCAAACATTGTGTGTATTCGTACCGTTGCAAATTCAACAATGAGGCAGTACACACTGATTGACGTCTGTTAACCGTTTCAATATTTCCCAAGTTAGTTTGTTCGTTCGTTCATGACTAATGAGCATTATCTAAAAATTATGTCGTAATTAATATAGGGATGCAGCAGAAGGACAAAATTATCTTTGGCCATTATTGTCTGTAAGTTACATATACTGTATATGCGTGTATAAGTACTTTTGTTTTTGTTGTTTAATAAACCAGGAATCAAATTCTTGAATTGGACTTCTAAATTCCTCAGTGTCGTATCAAAGCCGTTCAAGTAAACAAGTTAGACACACTATTGGCTTTTAAGTGATAAGAAAACATCGAGAATCGTGGCGTACAAAAACAAAATATTTATTCAATTTATTCATTAAGACTATTGTACATTTTTGCATCAAAACAAGCTTCATTTTGATATGGGAAGTGAAAAGTGTGTGTCCTTATTAATGAGGATCTTGATTGGATACATCAAATGCCTCCATAGTAGAAGTGACACTTGGTTGAAGACATCCACAGAGTTGCCTTCGGTAACCATGTGATCATATTGAAGCAAATGCTGCACTGAAAAAGGAAGACTGTTTAAAAAAAACACACACACACATGGAGACATTTCAGACTACACAAACAAGATCCAGGAGGCCGAGAAGAGGTCAGGCATGTGTTTTGAGAAGCACTTTTTGGTTGAGCTTTGAGGCAATGTTGGAGAGATGGCCTTGCTGGTGATAAGCCCACAAGTCTGTTGTTAAGAGCACTCCGCTGATTTTCACACCACTCAGCGAAAAGGATTCACATCAATGCAACAGAACCAGATAAACATAGTTTCCTTCAAATCCATGCAACCTTGTTTCACAGTACAACATTACCAACAGTGCGCCTGGAGTGTCTCTAGGCATGGAGCTCCGAGCAGTGATCCGATGGCATCGCCGTTTCATCGCATCCGCACGATGATACACTTTTATAGCTTCTTCCTTGCCTTTGACTATGCGGAAAATCGGCGGAGCTCCCAGTCCAGCGTTTGTGTGAATGTGGGGATGCGCGTCCAGTACGTGGAGCAGAAGCAATGAACTGTTGGGAAGGTTGTGTTTGTGCTCAAAAGGAGAAGTATTTGGTGAACCACTCTTGTTTTAGGCCCTCGGTGCCTCTGTGCTCTGTGTAAGCCCCCCTAAAACACACATTTACACAAAATGCTGTAAATTAATACAGTATGTTACTTCAAAAGGTTTAGGAATTCAAAATCTGTGTATCGTATCATTCGTTCGTCCCATTTTTAAGTGGCAGTTGAAAAAGACAAAAGACCGATGTTTCAGGCTCCCGTCAAAAATACAAAGTATCTTCCATGTGAGACATCATAAGCTCAGCCCGTAAAATCAAAGTCCTCTG